>NW_010314029.1:8107-30433 GCF_000700745.2 Antrostomus carolinensis
TACACAGACCTTGCTATGCCGGGGGAAATGCTTATGCAAATAGGAATGATGGTAAAGAAAGTGGAGAAGGAAAATATCAGGACAGAAGAACAAAACTGCATTTCTTCTAGCTCCATCAGCTTGCCTATATTTTCTTGCTGACAGCAACTTTGAAATGGCAAAGGAATTCTTTCTTCCAGTTCTTCCTGTGACCTAAATGCATAACTGATGGAAATGTATTGGTTACATGAAAGCCTCACAGAAACCACCAGGAAAGCGTTGCAGATTATTTTTTCCTCCTTTTGCCACTATGTTTTCACAGATGTGATATGTGGTTTAAGAAGCCAAAGCAGACAGTTGCGCTTTAGCCCTGCCAAATAGTCCAAACAAAGAAAAAGGTTTATTTCTTTCTTTCTTTCTTCTTCCTTTCTACTTCCCCTGTATATCAAACTAAAAAAACCCCAAAGAAACAACAACAAAAAACCCACAATAAAAAGTACTAGCTTTTAATTGGCATGTCTAAGAAAGTTAATGAGAAAAACTACACATTTAAAACAAACAATTAAACAGCTTTGATTCCTACAAGACCCAGAAGTCAGGGGACAGCAAGGACGGGCCGATGGCCCCATCAGCCTGCGCACGGCCGCGGCAGCAGCGCGGCACCGCCGCCGGGCCGAGGGCTGGATTGCCACCTAGTGGGCCTCCGCCACCCGCACGGCTGCAGCCGGGACATTAAATCCCTGCTCATTACCCTGACAATGATTAATAAATGTTGTGGCTGAATCTAGAATCTAGAGCCGGTGGATCACCAAATACGCCGAGTAATCAGTGCAGCCAGCAGTGGGTGAGAGCGTTTGCCCCGGCATCTGTGTGCTACTGCTCGTTCTCCTCATGTACGCCAAGACCTTGGTCTCTCTCAGGTGTCCTCTTGAATACCCTTGTAACAGGTAAGATCTTCTCTTTGATGATTCATAGAAAATCTAAATGTGAAGAGAATTGCGGGGCCCTTTTGGTGCTGCAGGAAAGAATGGGGATAGTCGGTGGCTGGCTGCTGCGATAGGTTGCCAGCCCGTTGTGCTGGGTGTGGGTGGAGCCCTGGTGGTGTGATCCTTTAACTCCACTGGCAGCCAAACTAGACACAGCTGCTCACACACACCCCTTCCCCCCGACCCAGGGCACAGGGGAGACAGCTGGAGGGGTAAAGGTCAGGAGACTTGTAGGTTGAGATAAGAACAAGTTAATAACTGGAGTAAAATAAAATTAAAATAGTAATGATAACAAATATATACATGTTATCATTATTATAGATAACATTATAATGTTATATAATGTTATCATTACTATAACAAATATATATATATAAGTGATGCATAGTACAATTGCTCACTCCCTCTGATAATGATCCTGGAGGAGCGAAAAGGAACCCCAAACCCAAAATTGCAATCCCAGAAAAGTGAGCCCAAGCGATTCCCAAGAGAATCCCCTCCTTTTTGGTCAGTCCCGGTTAATGTACTGAACATGACACAATATGATACAAAATATCTTACAGCACATCCAAATGTCAATTCTGGGTTTTGCTAACTACTACACCCCCCCGCCCCAGCCCCCCAAGTCCTTTGCACTTGCAAACTACCCAAACACCATGTCCCCTGTACCTGATCAACATTCTTCTCATAACAAATCCCACACTGAAAACAAAATGCAGTGCTTGCTAGCTACTAAGAAGAAAAATAACTCTATCCTAGCTAAAACCAGGACAGGTAGATGTAACGATGGATTTGGTTTGCCATTGATCTGGGAAAGGCCGACTGTGTGCACCTGTAAGAAAATAAGCTAAAGCTGCTGTTCCTGGTATGGGTGTGGTGCAATGCAGTTAGTTACTCACTGGATACTCCTCCCCTGACAAGCTGTGGGCTTAGCAGGGAAGAGTGGTGGGAAGGAAAGGCCAGCCTGGCCTTCTGAGGACCAGCTAAAAGGTCAGGCCCAACAGGGAGGCTCCTCGGCCAAGTATCACACTTCTCCACCTTTTCCTCTGGGCATTTCTGTTCTCGGAGCTCTACAGCACCAGGACAATGGAGATGCGAGGATGTGGTGGTGGCGGTGGTGGCCACCAGCTCTCCTAGGGAGGAGGTGTCCAGGCTGCTGCACTAACTTCTGTTGCACGTTGCTCTAGGTAGAGAAGAGCTCCTGGTGTTTCCAAGTGTGGGGTTTAGTGTGCCAGTGGTTCAAGGGAAGGGAGTGATGCAGGTGAGGCTTTGCTGGAGAGTCTGTGCCAGGAACCAAGTGAATTAATAAATAAATATATTGCTGAGGGAGCATATAGGAAAAAGGCATTACCCTGGCAGGGGCAGGGGTGGAAAGGGTCAACCGCTTGTTTCTTGTCCCTTACCTGGTGTCAACAGTGAGTTGCCATTCTCCATTTAAGAAAGAGTAAGCTTCCATAAGGGACTGGGAAGAGAGAACTCACCCTTTTGTGGCACATTATGAGTTCTAAAGAAGAACAGGTCCCATATGTGTCTGTTAGGGGCTGGCCACCAGGCATCTGCATGTGCTCCAGCATGCCTCTTTGCCATAGCAAAACATTTTAGTCTTGCCCTTCACTCTTTCTGTGTCTATCACAGCTGTTGCGGGTTTTTACACTGGAGAGGATGGTCAGTGTTAACAAGCTAAGAGCTTACATTTCCTATACAATGTCTGGTGTAACTCTGGGCACCTACAATAGAAATTGCAGGTGCTGATTGTCTTGGTGGGGTGCTGCCTGTTAGAAATACGGAGGATGGATGTGTATTCAACTTAGCCTCTCCACAGGTCTTATTCTGGGCTGAATGCCCAGCTGGATCTCACAAGGTCTGGGTTTGGCACTTAACACCACTCACTTCTCACAGTTCCCTTGTTTTTCTGCACACACAGACCTACCTCTCAAGCATGAACATCTCGATCGTTTCAGCATCCCCTTGGGAGGCAGGAACCTTGGGTTCAGTTCTTGCCTCTCCATTCATTGAGTAAATGTAACCACTGACAAAAGGGCTGTTCTATTCCTTGGTCTAATGGATATTTTCATGAAGAATTAAACAACTTCAGTAAAAGAGGCAAAATACTTCATATCCTCATGGATGGGGCATTCTTCTGAGAAGAAGGTAGCTTGGCAAGGGAATAATTCCCTGTATCCATCTATATTGTTAAACTTGAACACCTAGAAGCCAGCAGTATAACATGGAACCAGAAGAAGAGTGAATGAGAAAGAATCTGTTACTGTGGTGTGTGTGTGCCAGGCCATGAGATGAGCAAGCTGGCTTCTGGTCTTCGTCCCTTAACAGCTTGTCTTTTACAATTCACCAGCACTGAATGTTTATTCAGTGGAAATAATGCTGGGAACTTGACTATTGCTTAGTTAATAACTTTGTTCCTGGCAAATTTGCATTCTGCTCAGTAGTCCCATTTCAACAGAAAGAGCAGATGTGTTGATTTGTTTGGGGGGTTTTGTGTTATTACAGAAAAGCTGCAGCAGGAAGGCAGAGTTGAGCTGGGATTAGAGGCTGAATGAGGAGAGAGGCAGAAGCATTTGAAGCAGAGCAGGGAAATGAGAAGAGGAGGAAGGAGATGGGGGAGTTAGTTACCTACCCTACTTGGTTATCCTTACACAGAGGGAAAACTGGTAAACTTGGAATGGTGCCTGTGTATCTGGAAGGAGGCAATCTGGCACGGTGAGATTTACTAAACGGGAGTTGTTGTAGCTGTTGAAAGCGCAGGGATTTCTGTTGCCCAAACCTGGCTTGGCGGAGAGAAAGGGAATGGTTTCATGTACATTGATTCCCACAGGCTTGGAAAGGAGAAGTGCAGCAGAAATTATGACTTAGTCCTTGTGTTCCTGTGACTAGTGCTTTGTGGTAGTGTTCTGTAAAATTTGAGATATGGCCAAAACATAACTCATATTCAATGTTGATTATCTGTGATGTGGAAAACCTTCAGCCAGGCTGTGTTTATTCTTTTGTTCTACCTCTAATTACAGTACCACTTGAATTAGTTAATTGAATAAATACATAATTAATATGATGAAACAGGTGCTTAAATGTAGGACAGATTAAAAATCATTAACTACTACAATAATCCAAATGTTGATTGATCTCAAGCAGTGACTGCTTAGATGAAGATTAAATATTCTGGTCAATGACAAATGGATGTTAGGTGTTCTGTTCTTTGGCTTTGTTTGTTGTTTTTTTTCCAACCATTTGACCTTTTGAATATGCTGGGCCAGTGGACTACCCTAAGGTATTTCAGTAAGGTAAGAAACTTTTTTAAGGAAAGAAACTGTGAACCAACTGTTTAGCAGTCTGGAAACCAGGATTTTCAAAAGAGGAATTTTACAGAGGCAAACTCAGACTTTGTCCATTCTGTTCTTGTAACTGTACTTACATGAAGCCAAGTACTGTGTTCACGCTACAGCAAGGCCTAAAAATGTGATGGACTCCCCCTAGTATGGTAATTATGAGAGTATAAACAGGAGCCTAAGTTCCCTGTAAAAATCAAGATACAGGGTCTGCATCTCAACATCACTCAGAATAGACAGCCAAGACATCTCTAAGGAGAAGTTTACAAATGCTTGTAGGGCAACACTCCTTCTGGCTTGCCAGAAAGCCAACCAGAGCAGCAGTTAGCAAAGAAGGAGCTGTGCTTACATCAGGAGGTCAGGTGACATTCAATACCTAGAAGACCTGTATTATAGGGATTAGGTCATTTACCTAACATAACTGGATCCCAGGCCAACCAGATCCCAAGAGTCTTTAACCATGAGGCTACTGTGAAAAAAAAAAGGGCTGGTGATGGCACCTTTTGTGCTTTGTTTTATTCTGGAACTCAGTGCTGGCCAGGGCCATTATGCGGCCTTTGGTAGAGTTTGTATCCTCTTACCTCATCTCTGAATTGCAGTGAAGCTTAGGTGTCTCTTTTCCCAGGCTTGGAGACTTAAAGAGTCTGATTGTTCCTTCTTATTCAGATTTTGGTCTTCTAATCTGAGAGTTAGGTGAGTAAAATTTGTCTCTGGGCAAAATGCAAATTTGGTAATGATAAATAAATTTGTAAATCATAAGGCTTCATAATAGGGAAATACATTTCCATGTTACCTGGTGGCAAACTTTAGAAGTAGAGAACTGCAGTTCATCTCACTTTTTAATTATTTGGAATGGTCCTTTCCCATGGCACAGTTATTGCAGCCACTCATTCCTACTGCATTTATCAAAGGAGAAACACTCAGTTAGCATTTGATACACCAGTCCTGCAGCACTCCACATCAAATTGTGTGCAGCACAGTCACAATCCAGTCCTCACTAGCAACCATTGAAAGAGTGAACTTACTTCAAAGGAGAAAAAAAGTTGTCTTTTAGAATACATTAGGAAAGAAAAATTATAACATTGGTTGTAATCAATAGAAACACATATGATTTTAGATTTATTTTAGATGTTACTCCATCCTAGTGATGGAACTAGCCAACGAACACTTCACAGGAAATGGTTCTCTTGAGAGTTAGATGTCTCTGTGGACATAACTTTGAGACGACGAAACGAGTCTCCCTGGCTAATATAGTTGACTGTCTAGTTTCCTAAGCAAACCACATTTTTTCTGTACCCTTTACTGAATCTTTGTTTTGACCCTGACTATAGGAGATGATTCTGAGGATAGCAAGGGTAGAAATGTGCTCAAACTCAAGGGTTGAGTTCAAGTGTTCAAGGGTTGAACTGTGCTCAAACTGTGCTTGTAATGTACTCAAACTGAGCATATTAATTATGCTTAGAAGGCAAGAAAGATTAAAGGAGGGATGCAGAGTTGACCAAATGCTGCAGCTACAGGTCAGCAATTCCTGTCTTGTTCTGTCTAAGAGACATAACTGTTCAGTCACATTTCTCACAGGCACATCCCAGCTCCTGGTTGCCTTCACTGTGAATTCACTAGTTACTGGTTGAGGTGGTGAACACATATAGACTGATTTGTGCAAATGTAGCAGCTATTTTTCTGTAAAGTCCATCTTTCTGGTATTGCATTAAGATAGCATGGCAAAAACCAATCAAAAACCTCAGTGCAGCATACCAGTGCCAGTAACACCATGTTTGCCATGTCTTCCATCAGGAAGCAATACAAAGTCCCATATGCTGTGAGAGGAGACCAGCCACCACAGGCACATCTTTCTTGTATGAGAAACAGCATCTGTAAGACTGTGCTTGGTGGGCATCCAGGCCATCACAGTGTAGAGGACTTGGAAGCAAGATTGCATTTGGAGTAGAGGAGAAGGACAGGAGAATAATATTGCTTGTAGGAAATATATGGGAAGGAATAGCCTCCCAAAGGAGCACAAAGGCACATGGGTGGCAATAGGCTATTTGGTTTCGATTAAATGAGGACCTTGGCCAGGATACATGGTGCACAGCTGTAACGAGGCTGTGCTGAATTCCTCTCAACATTTTCTCTTACATTTCCCAGCTGTGCCATCACAAGTGATGACAGGTAGGTCTAAGGCTCAGTCCCTCGTGACTAACTACAAACTACAGGAACTATTACTACTTATTTAAGTTGCTGGACACTTGATGCTTCCTGGCTTTTCGGTGAGTGCATTGGGCTGTGTTAGGGCCACAGCAATCCATGGAAGAAGCTGGAGGCCCCCAGCTTCTGAAATGAGTATTTTAACTTAAACTAGGATATTGCTGATATGTCAGTTTTATCAAACTTATTCTCTGGAGCATGTCTTGAAATCTGTAATACTTCTTTTGAATAAACCATTGATTAATGTCTCTTTGCACAAAGCCGTTGTACCTTTCTACTTGCTTGGTTAGTAAGTTAATCAGGATGAAGCCCATATTCTTTGCTACTACCTAAAAGTTAGCCTCTGACAGAGATTTAAGGGATGTTTCATCCAATTAAATGGGCATGATTGAACCTGCTGTTTTCAGTCTTTGAGCTTAGTTCTGAATTAAAGTGCAACTGAAAAATATATACAAAAACTGAAACCGTAAGGGCTTTGCAACATCTCGCTTTAAAGAAGTTTCATTATTATTGTAAACAGAACAACCTGGTAGAAGTATTTTTTACTTCTCTTTTTAGATTCCTTTATTAAAGGATTTATGATGCTGAAGTCAAAATCATTTCTCTCTGAAAATAAAACAGCCAAATATTAAGGCTGATTCTTTCAAGTCCACTGTGTGAACTTTACTACCTCCCTACTTAATGTTAGCTAACTCATAACTGAATTAGATATCCTAAATCATTCATCAAGCTTGAGTTATCCCTATAGGTGGAAAAAGGAAACATCAAAATCATAGAGAGACATTAAGCAAAATACTTTTCCAATTAATAAGATGTTCAGGAAATGTTACCAGTACTGTAAGTCAGTTTTATTTAAAAAATAGAGTCCAAACATTGTTTTTTATAAGGTATAACATATAGACTGTTTTCTACAATTAAAAAAACAAACAAGCAAACAAAGCAAAATATTCATATTTATAGTGTCATTCCAACACAGAATCAGTGAGTCTCCTGTAATTCTTAAACATTCTTTCCCTGCTTCATCAAAGCATAAGAACTAATAATTGGTGTCACTGTGACAGCCAAAGGGTCTGGCTAACATCACCCATGTTCTGTACTTTAATAATAAGCTTTCTAGTACAGATTGCTTCAAGTACACATCGGAAGCTGAATGTAACTGTAACACAGTTCATGCAAAACAAAGGTACAATACTGAACTTGCATCATTTAAAGATTTTTCTGTTCTCTTTAGTTTGACATCTTTGAAGTCCAACTGCTTGAACACGAGGATTGAACTGGGTTGCATAAAGTGAGTACTATATACTGAAGTACTTACGTAATGCTTAGATTGATCAGCCTACGTGACTATCTTGAGCTCTAAAAATTCAAATAAATACTTAAGGCTGAGATCTCTGCCACTTGGAGTCTATTCAGTAACTTCTGAGACATATTTGGGAATACAGATGGAAAACAGTGACTGATAATGGGCTTGTTATGGGGAAATACATTAAATCATTACATCAGAACTGTATTTTTTGAGAAAAGCATGTTCTTAATTTATGTTACGAGTGTTCCCCATTCAGCCACACAAGCTAAAAGACCAGTGAAGACTGTAGCAAGGAGGAAGTTCAACAGAAACTTACAGCCAATTACTGCCTCAGGGAGTGTGTATCTGAAGTACTAAGTTTTCTAATTAGCAAAGTCTGTCCAATTTCAAAGCCCTTCTTGTCATTCTAGCATCACCTCAGCTTTGATAATGCCAAGCAGTTGAAGTTAGCTGTGGCTATGACATTTCTGGAGAGCTAGAGAGCAGTACGTGCTCTAAGGGGTTTTAGCATGTTTTAAACAAGGAGCAGCAGTCTAACCACCCACGTAGAGTTACACATCCAAAGCTTTTTTTCCTTGACTCCTTAGATATTTAAACCATTCCATCTAAAGAGGAATGTGTTTGATAGAAATGAGCTGGATCCACATTTACCTGTCTTCTTCTTGGGGGGTAGTCCCAGGGTCAAGCTGCACCTGCAATGAGTGCATAAATCGCAGTTTCTTCTGTTGTTGTCTCTTACAAACCACCATGCTGGTTTTATGGATCCTGTTCTTAAGCCCTGAGGGCTCTTCATATGCAGTCTAATAAGATAAGGTGACAAGCTATCACAGGGCTGACTGTTGGTTTTAGTAGATCAGGCCTCTGGGTATTAATAGGAATTAGGCACAAAAGTTTATGCCTATGCGTAGCCACAGACTGAGTTTAAGCTGATAACCCAAGTCAATACTCACATGAGTTTGTATTCACAGCCAGTTTAACCTCAATTAGGTGGCTCTGTCTCTTTTTCTCAAGACATGACAATTTTTTCTGCATTGATACACTATCTTGGTTCCTGTTAGCAAATGCTCTTTGCATTTGCTATCAATGCTCTTCAGAGTTAGCTCTGTCATTCTAATGCAACATGGACTGAAATTTCCTTGGCTAACAGAGGACTTTATAACTTTTCTTTTCCCTGACATACATGAAGTCTTGAGTTTTATTTCAAATAGCAGATAAATTAGCTTCTCAATTTATTTCTCTTAGTTTATAAGCAAAAGGGGTATTTTAGAGTTCAAGTGGGGAGGGTACACATATTTGTTTCCTATTTAAACATAAAGGAAGATGGAGAAAGTGTTCATCAAACACATGTATTAACATTAAGAGCTATAAAGTGAAAAGTAGAACACAGTCCTTCAGTTTTAATTTCAGAACAAGATTGCCCTCAAAAGTCAGCCTATTTATCTTAGTCCAAATCCCTTAGATTCTAGTTTTGGGTAGGAACTGACATTCGTACTAAGCCCTTTTGGGGTTTAGTTGTGGGAATGCACATGATGGCATCTCTGTTCGTATCAGGGAATCCAACGTTTATGAGTTTAGTTGTTGACTTGGTTGGATTTTTATAAGTTTAGCTGATGATAGCTTCACAGAAAAACATAACAATATTATGTTCTATATCTTATTTTCAGAAGGAAAGGGTTGCTCAGTTCTGTAGTTTACATAGTTTTAACAATATCCCTTTAATAATACATTGTACTGCAGATGTTCAGTTAACAAAAAGTATACACTGAAATATTTATGGGCTTTGGCTAGAGCTACATATATTTATGTTAGTCTGTTGCAAACACTATTGTTAAATGGAGTATTTACCAGATTAAAATTATCCCTTTACTTCCCTTTCTTTTACTTAAACAATTTGGGACATACTTTGTGTGAATGCAGTGGGACACATGCCAGAAGGAAGCAGGGTCACTGCAGATAAGAGGAGGAATTTGTGACATGTAACTTCAGGCATCTAACTTAGGGTGCACCTGGCTAGTTGTGTCAGTTCAGGGACACAATAATCATGCACACTACAAGTAGGATCAACAGTCTGGCTTTTGTCTGGAGTAAGCAACAAGCTCTTCTGGCATGAAAGGACTCACCTCATTTCTGTTCATGAAGACCATCTTAGATGCAATGGACTTGAGCTACTGCTTTGAACAAAAATACCAGAGGTCTTAAATGCCTAAATGAAGGGTCCAGACTCTTGGAGGGTCTAAAGGGAAGTCAGGGCATCTAAGTTAGGATGCAACCTCTCTCCAATGTTTAACCTTATAGTTATAAAGAAAACACTAGTCAGTGTGGATTATGTGTTATTGAGAGTAGAATTTGGTTTTCTGTTACTGATAGCAATAAAGTGCTTCTATATTAACACAGACAGTGTTGATTCTGTGCATCTCATATAGGACCAGAATGAGGGTTTAGCAAAGTTTTGCATTTTTACCCGAGTGACTTGGAAGTCCCTACTGGGGGCTGTTAAATCTTGTGTTCTTGCTGCAAACAGATCAGCAGATAAAATAAACAGATTTAATTAAAGTTTTGCTATCGTTGTTTGTATTCTTAGTCCCTTTGATCTTATCCAGCCACAGTATTGTGGGGCTGGATTCCATAGTCCTATGCCTGGCAGATGCATGAAGAGTAGATGTGCTACAGAATATTTGTCTGTGACTGTTACATTAACTTCAGCAGTTTCATGGCAGGTGCAGACAAATGCCAAGAAATAGCAATGATGAACTAAATGGAGAATCAGGAATCAATGAGAACTTCATTAGTTTGTGAAAAATGATGATGTACTACACAAGGGGAGACACGTGAGTGATTCAGTCTCTTGTCAATAACATTGATGAGAGCTGGATACCAGTCTCCCTTTAGTGCCTTTAAAATTCCTCTATAGGCTTCTCTGTTTTTTCCTGTTGTTACAACAAACCACATAATACTAAATATTACAGTACCTGTATGCAAAATTGCATAGAGAAATAATACATCCTTACAAATAAGTCACATTTCAATATCAATAAAGGGAAGCAGAATGACAGAAATTATAAACTGTATAAAATTCAAAGGACTAAAGCAGGGAGCAGGGGACACTACATTTTGAAGTGAGTTGAAGTGTGTTCTTGCTCCTTTAACTCCAGTCCTGAGTCACTTAACTTTTACAAAAATAAATGAAGATGACAAAATTTTTCACTTTAAAATACGATGATTTTTTTCCTTCATGAAAATGGTATAAGTAGCAAATAAATATCCATTATTTCAGTAACAAAAACTGATGTTACTCATATACATTCTCTAGTTTGGAACACAAATTTTTCTGCCTGTTAACAGCTAATACATAAACAGTGCCTGCTAGTCTTCACACCTACCTCAAGAGCAACTGTGAATGTTGATGCATCCCACTGGCACTCCTGGCTCTGTCTCTAAGCGCTACATCACTTAATACCCACCAATGCTCCAATTAAGCTGTTGGAAATCTCATTAAGGAAACACAGCTTGATGTCTGCAGCTGCTCAGAGCTTCTACACTGCCTTCCTCAATAAGTAAGTGCCATCCTGCATCCACTCCCTCTGTCAGAGGCATATTGGGCCATTCCTTGTACATGTTACATTTTCTCTTTAAACAAAATGAAACACCAAACATAGCCTTTGTGTTAATCTAGAAGGGATTCCTTTGGGGTTACTGTCTTCTTCCTTTACCAGTCTAGTTAAACATGATAGATTCAGGGTCCTGGTTTGCCATTTGAGCCATATGTCTTAATACATCCTTTTTAGTTATGATACCCAGAAGCCTCCTAGAGGAGAAAAGGAAAGGTCAGGTCAACAATCATGTCATTTATCATCTGGTTTTTTTTCCCCTGTTCAGCTGCAGGGACATTTTGTGAGTGCTGCCATATGGTACTGTCCACTTCATCCATTCCCCAATGATTACCTTCATAAAAAGCATTCTCACCTCGTGTATTTTTACTACCACAGCCATGTTCATTAAGTGAATTACTTTGGGTTGTTACCTCCTTTACTTGGGAAGATGACTGATGGAGGAGCTACAACTACTGACACTTTGTAGAACAAAGTATGAGTTTCCTTGGGCTCAGGCTGCAGAGGACCAACAGCACAAAACCAAGTGCCTTGAGCTAGGCCATGGGGTTTAGTAATGCACAAACTAAGCTAAAGCACGGGATTTCTGAACTCTTACTGTCCAACAGCATAGTTCCTTCAAATTTAAGTGATAATTTCTCATGTATGTGAACCTAAATGAATTATATCTGTCAAGAAAGATGAGGCCTTCAGGATATCTGGCCCCAAGAGTCAAAAATTTCCTAACCATCAGTATTCAAGAGTTTTTATTTCCAGTCCTTGAAGGCCATGAGACACTGAATTTTGAAACTATGTCATTGTTACAGTTTTTCTACCTTTCATTTTTTGTAAGTGCTAGAACTGAAGATCAAAATTTCCAAACTCAAGCACTTAAAATCAGGACCTGAATCTGTGTCCCAATAATGGTCCTTATTCTCTTAATGCTGAGGACACTACATTGATAGTAACAGCTGAAATATATTTGAATAATAAAAAGGTTTTTTGTAGAAGACTAAATTTTAGCCTTCTGAATTTGAAAAAGATTACTTTGGTTTTGCTACCCTGTTGTGAAGTTTCTTCTTACCACTGGATCCTGGGATAGCAATATTCCCAAAACAGCTCAAATCTGGAGTGTTATTTCTAGTGCACATGGTGCTGCTTTTTACTCTTCTAATTTCATGTTTGCCCACATTTCTTCAGATGTGTTTTGTCTACTTTAAGTTTATATACCTTAAAACCTTTCTGTTTTCCTTTAAAGAAAGCTGAGCAGATTAATTTTCCTCCACTGACATCTCTATCACAGTCTTCACAAGTATCTTGTCTAGTTGGATGTCTAGAAACGGGCACATCCTTTGAAAAAAAAAACCTACTTGCCAGTTCTGCCTCTGTTCAAAACTGAATGACAGTGAGAGGCAGAACGGTTTATTTTGTATTTATCTTTACCTTATCTAAAAGACAATACACTAAGGATTTAGGAGAACAGAATGAAACTTGGCACCCAGCAAGGGCCATTTTGGTTCTGAGTCTGACTTCTTTTGCTGCCCAGCAGAGACACTGGACGAGCTTCTCTCATTCTTCCATTCACAAAACAGACAAAAATTAAAATATTCACTTGACTGGCTCAGAGGTGCTGATGAATTAGCTACTGTCTATACTTGGCTTTAAACAGGAAAAACAGTGGTTTTGTTAATGCTGAAGAAAATCTCCTCAAAATCTCTAAGCGTGTTTCACTCAGCATCTACTCACCCACTGCGAGTGACCAGACACTGCCGGAGTCCGAGTTTACGGAAAATATCCACCACAGTTTCCATTGGCGTGTGGTCAGTGACAGTGAAAGGGCTCAGGTTGAGAATACGCCGCAGCTTCAGTGGATGAGGACTGTTGGGTGGCAATTCCGGGGGGTCTTCAGTGAAATACACGATGGAGTTGCTCACCACCCCATCCTGACGTTGTCTTGCATTCTCTGTACAACAGAAAGATCGAGGCAGATGGTGACTTAGACTTGGTAACAACACACAAAAAAATTATCCTCCTTTGGAAACCGAAGGTAGTAGTAGCTTTTTGTCTTTAAGGTACTGAGGTCCTGGAAGTTGGGGTTACAGAGCAGACTTGAATTTCCTTGAAACTGTTCTCTTAAAGCAAATGCAAGTGATATTTTTACAAACACACACTTTTGCTTGGTTAGGATAATGCTTTTCTGAATAAATATGCAACTCGTTGCATTTGCAAACATCACTAATCCAGTTTCTGACAAATTCAAATGATTATATGTCATTTCCTCCACTGTAAGAATCACAACAGAAACTACTATTATATGCCCAAAGGAGTGGAATCAACAGCCTGTGTATGGTCTCAGATGGCTTGGAGCAGTATGTTTGTTCCTAGACTTCTTAGTGGAGTGGGGGAAGTCTGGGCATGGTGAATGGATTTATGAACACAAAGCTAAAGACAAATCCACATCCCAGGGATCCCAGGGTGCGGGTATTGTTCTAGACCAGCACAACTCTGGCATGCAGGGTGAATTTTGTGGTTTTGTACTTAATGCCTCAAATAGAGTTTGCATATCTAGATTTTAAAAGAGAAAAAAAAAATTAGCATACTACTTAAAGGAAAATAGTAAAGGGAGGAAAAATATATAGCAGTAAATGAGCTGAGTACATTTTTCTCAGCAGTACATATTTGACCACTTTCAAAAGTTCAAAAGCTATCTTTCATAGTTTGATCAAAGTGAAGTGAACTTTACACTACATCTGGAATTTACTTGATCAGTATAAGCCTTTTACTTTAAAGTATACTCCAACAAGAATTCTTAGCACTGAAGGGGTTTATTTACTTTGTAGTGTTTACCTCATTTCTACTCAACACTATAGGGCATGACCAATATATGAGATGGATTTCCAAATGATAGACAACTTCTCTCTCCCCAGAAGAAGCATAGCATGTGTTTGGCTCTGAGGGTTTAACTCTTTCTCTTTTTTTGTATAAAGTCTTGTAAATGGCTGGAATTATTATCTTTGATTATTATAGGTTGCTTCTGTTCTTGAGAGGTACAGCAAATCAGATATACTCAAAGAGTATGTATATATTCTTGGAGCTCATTGCCATAAATCAAAGTACAGAAACCTGCTCCTGTGACTTGTAATGTGTAGACAGTAATGGTTTCCAACATGTTCCAGCTGTATTTTTTCCCCTTTAATTATCATTGTCTTGTAATATTTCTGGAACTGGAGCAGTGCTGGCTCAAACCTAATATCAGTACAGTATATGATTTTCAACCTTCTCACACCACATATTACAAGCCCTATTGCAATTTATAGGAATGATGCTTAACTTTGTCTCATGCTGTTTTGATTCATACATCTAATTTCAAATATGAACGTGCCTGCATAGCTCTTTGATATATGATCTGTGGTAAGAGGTAACATTAATCAAACTGAAGGTAACTCCCACCCTTTGATAAAAACCCTTGACAGCTAGGTATTTCCTTCCCGAAGCTGCACCCAAAGCTATACGCCCAAGCATTTCAGTTACCACATTGCTGTTCCCAAGGCAGCAATGACCCTGGACAACAGCGATTAGCCAAAGCCATGACTTCACTGTTCAAAATCAAACATCTCTCTTGAGAAATTTGAACAATGTAGGGGCAAATTCAGTGGCATCAGAAAAATGATGGACTTTGTATGCGATCTCACTGGATGGAGGAGTTAGAGGAAAGGTAAAACAGAAGAACAGATCATTTTTGCAGTCAGTAGGTAAGAAAAACAGATATAGCTTAAAGGAAAGAGCAAAACAAATGGATGACAATGTCTGGTTGTACAGAGTAATCTGTGCAGAAGGCTCTTGCTATAGCTAGAGAGTGAATTAGTTCTTTCAAATGTGAAATGGCCTCTCATATTCAGGAGTTCACAGTTCACAGCCTGTATTAACTATGTTGCACTCAACTCCATACTAGGAAAAGTATATTATACAGCCCACCTGGCTTGTGTCCCAGACTCTGCCTTTTGTACAATGACTCTGAAGCTGGCCAAATTTAAGAAGAGCTTTACAGGGCCAAATACTCCCCTCCATAAGATGGTAAAGTAGGTACCATCTAAAATGTAGACAGCTATTCCCAGAGGGTGACTCTGCCCATCTGACCTGTCTACCTGCTAACAAGGACCAGTGGAAGGACGCAATCTTCCTAAAGGTGCTTCTGAGCAATTGGAAGTGCCATTGACATTCACTTTACAGGGACTGTTTGCATTTCTAGAGGGTGCTTAATGCTCCTCTTAATAAGAAAGAAATTATGTAGGGGTAAATCACGAGGCAGAGAGCTGGGTGTGAACAAATATTTGATGCGGGACTCAACAGCTATTGCCTTCATCCAAGAAGCCAGTTGTGTGAGGGAATTGGCGTACTTACCTGAGCCACCACATCGCTGATGCACAATTTATTGGGCCACAGAAAGAAGCTGAAGCTTCTTGGTTGAAAGCACATCCCTACATAGTGCAATATATTCTCATATAGAGGCAGCAAAGCTAGTTCAAACTGATGAGGCATTCTGCAGGGCACAATACAGTGAAAGAAGAGATACTTGTGTAGGCCTGACTCTGCTTTTCAAAAGATCTTTCCCTGGCTACAGTGAAAGCTATACGATGGGGCTTACACTGTTCCTAGACCTAAATCCAGTATCTCTGGATGCTGTCAGGCTGAGCAGGAGATAAGAACCTAAACAGGAGAATAAAATATGCTTCACCACATGTGATGTTTACCTCTTGGAAAGTAATTTTATAGTTTAAGGAGACTTAGTGTATGGCTCCATGAAAACAACTGTGAAGCAAGCTGAGGTTTGCAACACATTAGCTACTCTGTGGTAATGATGAGCAGTGACTTCTGCAATAAATGCAAGCAGCTTTGGCCTTCAGTGAAGGAGGATCAGCTACCAAAAAGTTGCTAGAATGGTACAAAAACAGTGTTTTGCCCTGCCCTGTACTGGAACCATATAATATGTCTTTGGGAAAAGTGAAACTAAATCCAGATTTTAAGTCACAAAGACACAAACCGTACTGGAAATATTGACCATTTATCTCAGAGCCAGCACAAAACAACATGAGGACCCGGTATACTTAACCCCAGAGAAGAAGGGTCACCAAAGGTCCCTGATAGTTGATATTAGGAAAACTTGTCTATGCAGAGAGGTTTTTCATTTTAAATAAAAAAATTTCAGATCCTGTGAAAGATGCTCTTAATTTGAGCTGATCAGGAAACAGTGTCTTTTCCTCTGGAAAATGTGGATGTCAAAGAAATAGCTTTTGAACAGGGAAGCATCTTGATCTAAAATATTTGCTGAATTTATTTTTAACTGATTTCTTTGTTATCAGTGCATAGCTGGACATCTTCACACATCCTCTAACAAGTCCATTCAGCCACATTGCCATTTATGACCGAATCAAAAGACTCAGTTCCTCAGACTTCTCTGACTCACTTCAGACAGCATCTGATCTTTCTGCTTTTAAAGTGAGGGCTCTGCACCTTCACTCCATGCAATTTTCCCACTGACATACCTCCCTGCAAAGGAGACTCAAAAGGCTATGAAGTTAGGATGGCAGCAAGTGTTACAGCCACAACATGGCATAGACAGTGTAAAAGCCAGACACGAGGTAGGCTAAATCCATCTAGTTAAGGTTTTTTACTTCTCACGGGGAAATGCAGAAGACATTTGAAAAGCATTAGCAAAAGCGGGATAAAATGCAAAATGGTATCAGCTCTTGACATTTACACATTTGGTGACACTTCAGACATGTATTTACTTTCCTAGCTTTGCCATACAAGGCATCTTTTGTTACTAGCAAAGGAAGATTAGCCCTCTGAGAAAATCAGTTGCTTGAAAGGGGCATTGCAGCTAGTAGTCTTGGGCTTCATCTTGGTGTTTTTAAAATCCTCTTATACTGAGATTGGTATATAGAGGATTATAATGTCATGGAGACTTTTTTTGCTTGTTTTTGGGGGAAGGAGCAACCAGTGATAGTCAGCTTTTAATGAAAAAGTTAGATTCCCACACTCCTTGAAAGTTAAATTACAATTGTACAATTAGAGGAGCTGTAGAACTGGCCTGTTCTGATATCCCGTGTTTTGAGAAAGTAGTGATATAACTAAATGCAAAATGAATTCAGTTCATAAACTATTTTCTCTAACTGAAATGGCAACTTACACCACAGAGGGGAAAAAATTAGAAAATAATTTCTTACTGAAGAGAATTCTGCACTACATTTTAAGGGGTGAAAACTGGGCTCTGTCATTTCTTTTCTTCTTCTTCTGCATGTAGTATTGATGCAGCATTGGTGACTTTCTGCTACGGGATGAGAAGAAGGGAATCAAGTAACAGCTGAGTGTCCTTAAATAAATGAATATATATTTTAGAGCTAATTACTTAGACAGAGTCTTTTTGCATCCAGGAGAGGAAAATAAATATGCATTAAAAAAAAACATATGTTTTAAAGAGCATTGTTACTTCAAATTTCATTTTAGCTTTGTGAGAAGTGAGCAGGAAAGTGCCCTCTAAAATAGCCCTGATTTTCCATTAATGGATTTTCTTTTCTGAAGAATATGAGAGTTTCCATCTGAGACAACAGCTTTTTAAAGGTGTCTGAAGCAGAGAGATGAAATAGGCCCATGCAGAGAGGAATAATTCCATGTGAAGGAGATTTGGATATGCCAGACATGCCACTCCCCTGAAAAGTATAAGGCAACATGCCCAGCCAGCAGCCTGCCTGCCTGCCTGCCCAGCTGGCCCTCAGCACCACAGGACTGCCAGAATTGGGAGCGGACCGTGGGGCTGATTTGCCAGGCTCACAGAACTCTGAAGTTCTGGATGCTCTGGGCATGGGGAAGGTGGGAACAGTTGCTTTCATCCAATGTACCCATCTTTTCAATCACCACCTAGCTGTCAGACCAACCAGGAAAGGACCTGGTGGGTCAAAACCTGTAATGACCTGGATCAGGCTCTCCAGCACCCAACCAGCTATCCACTGGATGCTTGACAAAACTCAGCTATCCTTACCAAACAACAACCTCCACTGAAAAGCTTTCCACCCCTAGTGCAAAAGGCCTTCATGTGAGAAAAATGGAGACAGTGCAACAGAAAAAAGCACAGGGACTTGCACTTCATCACAGGGTGACAAAGGTTCATGACTGCCCCAGCTGCTACCAGCAGCCCAGGTATACTACACTTGCTCTGCACTGCAGTGGCTTTTCATCTGGTTCCGACAAAACTTCTGGCCATATGAGTCGTGTTTATTTCTGTTGTCTCTAGCAGAATTATATTATACTGTTGTGAGTGATGACAAAATTAAGCCCAGAAAAGTCAAGCCGCAGAAGTCCACCAGGTGGTATGCTACAATAGAAAAGCTTCCAGCTATGGGTCCTAGGAACCAGTAAAAGCCAGACTTGGGCAAACAGTTAGGTTTGGTTCTTATTTATCCATTCTTCAGGGTGAATAACACTGGTAACATCCTAGCCTATCAATATTCTTATCAAAATCAAACTTATGTATACTACTCACTTATTGCAAGAATGAGCTCTCTTCTCTGTGCAAATCCAATAAGTCTCTCAGAGTCTTTTGAAACCACTACTGGAAAGCCATTGTAGTCAGTCTCCTTGATTAATGTCTCAACATCCTCCACCGTCATGCTGTCTTGTGTCAGAACAGAGAGAGGAGCTTCACCACGCCTTGGTCTCATGACATCAGTTGCCAGGGTTCTGTGGGTGAATTCATCCTTCACATCCAGAAATGGGTAACCATTCAGGTGAATGTGAGCTTCATAGATCCCTTCTTTCCCAAAGGCATCTGCCACCCACTTGCTTGTGACAGCTGCAGCCATAAGAGGTACGATGTACTCCAGGCCTCCAGTTAGCTCAAACATAATCACCACCAGAGAGACGGTCATTCGGGTGACACCACCTGCCAACAAGGAAAGCAGTCAAGTTTCCCTCAGTGCTCTTGAACTATACATACTAAGCAACTCATTTATATTTTTAAGTCTTAGACTCAAAAAGGCATAAAATTATTCATGCTGAGTACTTTTCCCTTATACTTTGTGAAGTAGTTTGGGGCTTATTTAACCGAAGAAAGTGATTTTTCATCTACTACAATTTTCAACAAAAAGATTGAGTGAACTTGCTCAAGCCAAAGATGCTAACATTGAAAAGCAAATACCAAATGCTAAAAGACTGAGCTATCAAACCAGAAAGCATGCCAAAAGAACAGCTATACTGGATGCTTGAGAAACTAAAACTGAACCCTGCCACTAGCCCTCTAAAATGACTCCAAGAATCGGCTAAGTACCATGGCTGGGGCAGGTAGGAGCATTGAGAACTGGCCTTTGCATTGGTTTACCAATCGCATTAATACTGAAGAGAAAGCTAAGCATTATTTTGGGGCATGACATGGTTAGAAAATCCTTTGTAAGGACAGTTGAGGGCCACTGCAAGAGCTACGTTAAAGCTTGAAGCCTCGCTTTTGATATCAGTGTAACATACAGCTTGAACTGTATGCGACTTGGTTTGAGGCCATCTAGGCCTGCAGCCGTAGACAACGCTCCAGCTGTATTTTTCAAACTAGTCTTTCTGTATTAATTTCATAAGCAAGCTCCTTCAATTTACATTAAAGGATAAAAATGATCACATGACTGCAGACAAGTATGTATGTATCACTGAATTATTAGGTAACATTTCTTTGCCTCTGTTCAAAAGGTAAAGGTAATAAATCTGCTATTTTTAGGCCTCAATAAACAGCACATTTTAGTCGAGAGAAATCAGAAACAGGTCATTAAAAGATGCTTTTAATCTAGCAACATACAGGAAAATTCAATTGTTGATTATTTAACACAATGTTCCAGACTTTCATCTGAGGAATGCCTTAAACTTCTGACTCTGAAAAGCTGAGAGTAGATACCAGAGAAAGGATCATTTAATATTTACTCTATATCTCTTACTCTAAGTGAGACAGGTCTTGGGCTAGAGTTAGCAGTGACTGTTCTGCTGTGTGCCTCACCATACCATTAAAATCGCTGCACCTTGATCCGGACTTTTTAAAAGAGGAAGTGATTGCAGACGAGCAGATCAACTGGAATATCAGAGCAAAATTTTTGTTTATCATTTCTTTTATGAACATTAAGATAAATTATGGATAAGAGGAAGTGCTTCACTCTTTTTGACAGTAAGATTCAACCTAGCTATTTTAATGTGTCTACAGTGCTGTAGGTGTTCACATCCAAAGGGGTGATCCAGATAGCTTTATAATCTCTGGAGAAAAACAGGCACTTTTGAGGAAGAAATCATCTGCTTATTTGCCTGCTTTAAAATTCTTACAGCCAGATGAGACTGATCTTTCCAGCATCTCATTTTTCTGTTTTGACTGTGAAGGGTGTCAACATAGCAAGCTCAGATGTTGATGTCTACATTACAGACATTCAATTTAGGCAAGCAAATCCTACCCTTACTTCCTCTATAACTGGTCGCACAAATGATCCTACTTTTCTAACATGAGACTCCAAACATGAAACTTTTCCAGCTCTTCCCTGAGTATGTCTTTCATTTCAAATCTGCCCAATTACATTAATCATGTGTTATGCCTCCCCACTATTATTTAATCATCTAATGACGGTATCAACAGCAACAACAAAAGGAGGTAGAACATACAAGTACAGAAGGGGAAAGATATAATCAGGCAAAAATGAATTCAGATGGTATACTTCTAACATTCCTGTTGCATCTATGACTAGAAATTTGATATGTGAGGTATTATTCAATGATCTTGCTTTAATAGTTAACAGATCATTCCTGTTATATCCAATAAATCCTATTGATTGAATGTAATCAGATATTGGTCTATGGTCAAAACAAAACCCAAAAGACAGCCCAGTTGAGCATAGTCTGACACACAGCCAAAATAAGACCTAGAATTTTTACCTCTGTGTAGCTTAAAATTTTGACAGTACTAAGAGGTTTCTTCCCTGCATTGATAGAGAGCAGAGTCTAAACAAGGTCGTAGTGTTAGTCCAGCTACAGTGGATTTCATTACATCAAAAGGGAAAGAAATGAAGAAAAAAAAAAAATCATGGTAATCTGTAGCTCAACTTTATTTTTTCTTTCCTTCTGTGTGCTTTTTGGCTGATTATAAGGAGAAGGCATTGGTGACTGCAAGCCTCTCTCTTATTGGCTACCTGACAGATCATTGGAAGGACCATTTGAGGAAGCTGCCCATGCTTTAGCCCATCTCATCCATTAGGTCCAGAAATGCCAGCATAGCACCTCACACAAAGCTTCATAAACAATTTGTAGGTCCACAAACATCAATGTTATCCATGCACAAAGCGTGATCAGCAGATACTGTACCCAAGCAAGCTGCCGCTCCCACCATAGCATAAAGTCCTGGTGTGACACAGTCTGCCCCAGGTCTGCACCAGTTCTTGAAGATGATCCAGTCATGATGGTGATATGCCAGTTGCTCTACTCCAATCCCAACCATCCTGCCAGCCATGGCTCCAACAGCCATACTGGGAATGAAAAGACCTGAAGGGATCTTGAATAAAATATAGACACATAAACACCTTGACAAAAATGACTAGTAATTAACTTATTGATCAAACTATTTATTATCAGTAGTAAGAGAACCCAGTTTTCTTATTAAATGTTAGCTCAGAAGGCCGTAGCCTTTTGGCAGCCTACAATGATGTTCACTGTAGTCTGAGGTAGGTTTCTGCAGTGACCAAGTTTGTGTGGCTACATGTGTATTCATAGCTTAGTAAAATTTTAACGGATTTTTTTAAAGTTATTTTGAAGCCTATCTCCTGCATCATACAGAAATTGATAGATTAATGGTGTTTCTCAATAATAGTCTGCTTTTAAAGTCAAGATGCTCCTGGTTTTGCCTTTATTGCTTT
>NW_010314029.1:30466-46146 GCF_000700745.2 Antrostomus carolinensis
GCTTGAGACTAGGCTTAACTGAAAATAACATATTGATTTCAACCTCTATCACACAGAGTACTTTATGGTTTTATTACTACTCTTTCAGGATAAATCAGAACAGATTTTAAATTAAATGTCAAACGCAGAATAAAAATTTAGAGAAAGGGGGCTTACTGCTTAGAGGCAGCTATTTCTCATTTCAGTTTACTATATATTTTCCAGGGAGTTCTCTGAATCATTACCCTGCTGTCTGCTACACAGACAAGTCACAAATCATTAAAAAAACAGTATTGCAATGAAAAAAAAATGCACTTTACCTTGGCTAAGTGCATTTCCTCTTAGATATCAAGTGCACCTGTCAAGCCGGAAGTTGGAGAAGAC
This sequence comes from Antrostomus carolinensis, assembly GCF_000700745.2. Taxonomy (NCBI): domain Eukaryota; kingdom Metazoa; phylum Chordata; class Aves; order Caprimulgiformes; family Caprimulgidae; genus Antrostomus; species Antrostomus carolinensis. The sequence continues at coordinate 30,830 of NW_010314029.1, forward strand.
AACTGAGATCTGTTGCAAGGGCTTGCATGAAGTTTTTGTTAGTTTTAGAGAGGAAAGGTTGCTATATCTTTTTAATTCTGAAAATACACCTTGAGCTTCCTAAGATAAAGGTGTATTTCCTAGACAACTAAACTAGCAACCACAGCATGGCCCAGGGGCGTTAGGGCTGATAACAGCAGGAGCTATCTTCCCCACCATATAGTGTTAATTTTGTTGATGCAGTCAGATTAGGCCTTATAGATTGGCTAGGTAAAGCTATTTTGTCTGTTCTTTTCCAGGGTAGTTGAAACTGTCAGCTGCTTCTAACAAATTTTAAATATATAGAATAAACAATGAGCCACATACCAAACAAAGAACCAAACTCAGAAGTTTTTAAACAAATGGACAAGCATAACACAACAACTGGCTGCCAGCCCCAGCACAAATCACTTTCTGCAGTGAAGGGCATCACATTTTAAATCTTCCTCCAGAAATATTACTTCTGTCCTCTTAAACTCCCACTCGTTCTCACTGCTCAGGAAATCAGCAAGACTCAGTCACTGGTCCTAAGTGACCTACCATTCAGTAGTTCTTGTCATCAGGGACATCCCAAATGGAGAAAACATGAAAGAAAAGCAAAACTCCAACAACTTCCTACTATTTTTGGGGTAACGGGTCTTCTAAAAGATGGATCCTCAGTTCCAGCTCAGTTTTTAAGAGAAAGATGAGATGGTTTAGCTTACAGTGTGGCATAACGCATAGTGTATAATTCAGAAAAACTTCCCATCATCTGCTGCAATCAGATCCAGAATTAAATGCTCAGATAATGGGAGCTATAGACAGACAGATATGTGTTTTATATAGGCTATAGCAAGCAGATATATAAAACTCACCACAGACAGCTTTGTATATATTGAAAGTCTGAATAAATTGTTCTTGAACCTTTCATCACCCGTTTATGGGGAGGAGGAGGAATGGAAGGAATAAGTTTGAAATCCACAATAATCAAATGATACATCTGTCAGTCCTCTCACTCGTTCCCTCTTTTTTCCCAAGCTACAGTACTTAAAAAGATTCAAAAACAGAACGTTGCAGATATTTTTATATTTTTGCAAGGTTTTAAATGTGTAGATCAGTACATTCAAAGCTATTGCTTCCCTGAGCATAGCTACCTTGAGGCACATTAAGAATCCAATAAGAAAAACAGCAATGTAAATACATAAATGGAATCAGCCATTGGAATAATCTCCCCAGGGAAGCGGTGAATTACTCAACACTGGACACTTTTAAGATTCAGCTGGACAGCGTGCTGGGCCATCTTGTCTACACTGTGCTTTTGCCAAGAAAGGTTGGACCAGAAGATCCTTGAGATCCCTTCCAACCTGGTATTCTATGATTAAATAGTCCATATCCCTGAGAAAGCTGAAAGACAGCTGCAATGGGAATCATCTTGAATTTGCTTATTGGAAAGAATTTAAATTCACACATAGATTTCTTTTTAACTTAATAAAACCAAACATGACTAGAAGGTGGAAAATCAGAGCTCATCCCTGTGCTACAACAGGGGCCTGCAGAGCAAGGTTCTGGTGGACACGCAAACCAGCAGGCATGTCACCTACACCTGTGTGGCTGGGTGTAGGTCAGAGGCACATAAGCCCTGCCAGGTAGACCACAGCAGCTGATGGCAACCCATCTGTGCTGTGCACTCACAACAGCTTCTGCGCTGTCCCCGATTTACCTTCATGCCGAAAGTGAATATCGTGATGACAATCTTAAACACCAAAGCCAAGGCGAGCTGCCACATGGCAGTGTAGACTCCAGGGCCAGCAGGTCTGTCAGGAATGTCATCCACTGGCCGGGTCATGTTTGGGTCATTGATGTAGTCGCAGAGCTGTGAGGATTCCAGGGCACCGCAGTCATTGAACAGCTCTGAGATCAGCTCACTGGTACTCCTCCGGGTGTAGGGGTTGGGGTAGGCGATGATGGCGGTGATAGCTGTTATCACTATAACCTCCAGGACTGGGTATTTCCCGAGCCTGGTGGTTTTTCGCCTCCTGCACCAGGCAATGTTGCATCGGATAAAGAGGGTTCCCCAGAGGCCACCGAAGACGCCGAGCAAGATGAAGGGGAAGAGCTCAGCCATGTACCAGGGGGTGTGGTACTCCACGTAGAACAGGACCAACCGGCTGTTTCCAAAAGGATTGATGGACCTCAGTGTGAAGGCAGCCACAAGAGCAGCAAAAAATGACCTCCAGAGGGTTTTTAGAGGAAAGTAGTAGCTGACCTAAAACCAAGCAGAGACCGTAAACACTTCACTGAGTGTGACAGAGGGTGTTTGCTTTAACTATTCACTGGAGCACGGTGCACAGTAAGCCATCACTGTGTGTTTCATTCTGTGACTCTACATCTGTTTTTACTGGGAACACCAGTCCTTACCACAGCCAGAACACGTTCACAAAGGTATCAGAAAAGGCATTTTCAGATTTCAGATAGGGAGCAGCAACCAGTGAAAAATCGGTAAATCTAAATCCAAAGATGCTGGCTAGAGATGATAAGATGGTTGCTCAGCAGCTCAGCCCATGCACCAGCAAGCTGAAAGCTGGAGAAAGCTCAGTGCAGTGATACATTTCCAGATTGTGTTCATTTATAAAGAAAGGTGCTGCTCTTTTACTCAAATTATGCTAAAATTTCCTATTACTAGAAATCAAAGATTGTTTTTGCTTTAGAAGATAAATAAGCATATAAATATTTGAAAAAAATAAAGATGAATATTAGAAAAAGGCATCAAGTGAAAGTCTGTTTATTGAAGCAACTGAACTGCTAGGTCTCACCTCTTCCAGACTGAAAAGCACACCTCCGATCGGAGCCCCAAAGGCAACAGAAACTCCTGCGGCGGCTGCAGCTGAGAGCACCTGCAGAGCAAATATTTGCATACAAAGCGTGAGTCCTGTGAAACACCGAGTATCTGGACAGGGAAATTACAGGTGATCTGAGCCAACCTCACCTCTCTCCTCTTTCCTTCGTTCTTGCTGTACTTTGAGAAAAGGCTGCTGAAGAAGTTTCCGCAACAACAGGCCACGTGGACTAACGGCCCCTCTTTCCCAAGGCTGAGGCCTGAAGATACCACCAGAACCAAGGTGACTGTTTTGATTAAAAGTGTCCACTTTCCCAGGTAGCCCCTAATAATGAACCCACTCAAGATGGTTTTTATCTGGAAAGCAGGAAGAACATATTGAAGAGCTGAAGAAACCTTTTCTACTCTGAACTTGTAAGTGGTGTTAAAACCCCAGCAGAGTTTACAAAATCGCTGACTGCTTGAAAAGAGAGTGAGGGAGAGAAAGAAACCTAGGCAGGGCAACTTTCCCACCATGATAGCTGAGCAGGGGTTAAGCAGACCACACTTTTACTGTTCTTATGGGTGGTCCCCTGCATCGGTAAGGAGCCTTACAGAGACCAGTAGGAATATGAAACTGTTATATATCTCCTTGGCTTACAGGATCAGAGTTAAACTAGACCCAACTTCAACAAAGCAGAAAAAAAGCAAAAACCACCACAGATTTTCCCCAGTTAAAACAAGAAAAAAATATGTTCTAAATATTTGGAATGGCCATGCCATAAAAGCATGCAAGTATTATGAAATGAGAAAGTCCAAGAGATTCTTTTTACACTTTTCCTCTTAATTTTGCATAAGAGTGGCTAGAATAGAGCACAGTGTATGTGCATGACACATAGGCTGCAGGGTGGGATTTGGGTTTGGACTCTAGCCCTGGAAATGGACTGGAGCTGAGCATCACCTCACATGAGAGATTTACCACTCAGAAACTAGATTTACAGTTAACTATAAAAACTTCTTAAAAACACTTACAGATACAGCAAGCATGTAACAAACACACATGTGACTACTCTGAAACATGGAAATGATTTAAATATTTCAAATTATTTGTGGTGGGGTTTTTTCCTGACTGGTTATGAAACGTTTGGATGTTTCTCCCAGAGATGAAGAAAAAAGTATGCCAAGATTTCTAAAATTTAGGCTGTTGATTCTGTCTGCCAGATTCCTAAGTAATAATCCCAGTGGTTCTATAGCACTTTTAACAAAAGACTGCCCTGATTTCAAAAATTTTGAGTAGCTATGCTGTTTGAATTACAGAGTTCTTCATTTTAACAGCTTAAGTAGGGACTGAGGCTCAGTGTGTAAAATACTAAAAACCAAGAAGAGATTTTGGCTGCCATAATGCTATCATGCTAGCATGAAATGGTGTACAAGGAGGACACAATTTGCATAAGATGGACAGCTGGACACTTTTCAGGCATCACAAATGATGGGCATCTCACATCTTCAGTAGCTTAGGAAATCTTAGCTTTGTAGCTCTCCATTTCTTATTTTATTTTGGTTGTATTTAAAGCCTAGCCTAGAAAATGACTGGTTTTGCAACTAGCCCAAATAATTTAATCCAAGGAAAATCCTATAGAATCTTCTAGTGAATATGAGCCTCAGCCATAAAATGTTGGAGTCCACAAAGTGATGACTGGGAGTCAGTGATTTTTAATTCAAGTTCTGGCAAAGAAGTAGTATGTACATTAACCTGTCACAGTGGCATATGAACATTTTCTACTATGAAAAATTTAGATGGGCACCATAAAGGCACGTTAGACAAATGAATGAAGGCAGATGAAATGGAAAGGCAATCTTCTTGTTCCTATACTATCTCATAGTACAGCTCTGGAATGGGAAAAGGCAGCAAATTATCTTTTGTTTTGTTTGTTTTTTGGATGTTCATCCACAAAGAGAAACTCACCTCTGGGATTCCAGAGCCGCAGGCATAGGGAGCAAACACTCTGACCAGGGAGACTGCCAGGAAAGCAAAACACAGAGCCCACATAATGTATAGAAAATAGTTTAGAATGTAAGCACTTGCACCCTAGGAAAATAACAGTAACAAACATTGTTAGACAAATGCAGGTTGGTAAATCTCACACTTCTACTAGGGATCATGATGGCATGGAGCCTGGTCTTCCCATTCACGTGCTAGTTGCTGCTTTTCCTGAGGAAGGACACATGACTTTATATACACAAACAATTTTATTACTCATGGAAAGAAGCAGCATACTAATATATACCTAACCCAGTTCATACAGTCTCTTTGCAAAGGACACAAACACCTTTAAAAGAGCATCTTTCAAGCACTAAAAAATTAATCAAATCACAAAAAGTTCCAAAACATCAAACAAATCTGTTATAAGGACAAAAGTAATTGGTGATAAAAAGGCACCTAATGAAGGAATCTGCTGTTTTATCCCATAGTGGGTGATATGGGATGAGACCCTGATACATCTCTTTCTGATGGCTGGTATTCAGAGGTCAGCTCTCCATGCAGATGCTGATCTTTTCAAATGACATCCCTGTGTATGCCAGTTCAGTTCAAAAATAGGAAGGGTAAAACCAAAACAAATTCTTTCCTTCTATATGATGCTATATGTGATAGGATTGTAAATAATTTGAAGACACAATAGCTTGTCAGATCCCACTCAGGCACATCTCAATCATTTTTGCCCTCATATTTTAAAAACATTTCAGTCAATAATAAAACCTGTCTTCAAATTTAGTAACTTTACTGGCAGAATGGAAATGCTAATGATTATTAGCAACAGTTGACTGTGCAGTGCCCTAGTGAAAGCACAGTCAGTAGTGACCTTCAAGCTTTCTACCTGTCTCCAATGGTCAAGTCAAAACTTTTGTTAAAATTTGCCTTAGAATATCCTTCCCTCTTCACAAGCATAATTTTTGGATTATTTTCAAAAACCCCACCTACACAGACAAAAGAGAATCTAGTCAGAGACAACAGACTGATACAAGGAGCTTAAGCCTTCAAACAATCTCCTCTAGCAACATGACACTACAGAATAAAAACCAAGATGAACCTCAGTGCATGAATTGGTGTGAATCCTTCACCTCTAAGTGAACTCTTCCTACCGGATGCAATCCCAGCTGCTCAAGAACATCAGGGCCCCTGTCTTTGCTCTGCAGGACAGCAGCCTGGATATCAACATTATGATAAATCAAGTAGGAAAACAGGCATTAATCAGTTGTATCATGTCTTCAGTTCGTAAAAATACCTAGAGCTGAAAAGTGTCCCTGTATGCAAGCCTGCAAGGAATCAGCCTTTAACAGCACAACTGCTTGCTAACCTCATTTTCCAGGTCTCCATCCAATTGAAAAGACAGTAAGGGAACCACTGCCCTTATCCTTATGGATATATTTGGAAGAGGGGCAATTTGTCAAGGTCCTCTTGTGCTTAGCAGATGGTTTTGCTGGTAACAGCAGAAGAGCAGTACAATGCCATCCCCCAATACCCCGAGACTAAGCAGTCATACAGTGATTGACATCCATCTGTAATAACCACAGATCTTTGTTGCTACAGCTGAAGATGGTCTCATTTCCTCATAAATGTCTTCTCCTAGTGCTTTCAATTACAAACAGCTATGGCAATATTTACTCTTCCTCTAGAGAAAATTCTGGATATGTTTCCCCAGGGCAAAATTCTCCTGTCAGTGCAAAACTCGAGTACCTGCAACCACCAACAGCATTACAGCAATTGAGCCCTACAATGTTGAGCAAAAGCTGCAATTTTGCTTCGAAATTCACTGGAGTCAAATATCTTTGTTTCTTTTTACTTCCTCTTCTTTCACATCTCAGAAGTTACATGAAAACCATGTCAGCTTGTTATTGCAATCACACATACACCTACAGAACTGTGGCAGGACCCCAGAAGAGTCTATGGTCGGTTCAGTCTTATCCCTCAGGACAACTCTCATTGTTACATTTTCCAGATATCTGTCATTCTGCAGGTCCAATTGCGAGAGTTTCTGATGATTAATAATAAGAAAACCTTTGGGAAGTGAAGTAGTAGTAACTCGGTATAGCAAACAGCTCATTTCTCAGTCATTACATGCCATTGCTAAGGCCTTGAACCAGTGAAAGTCCTAAGCACATACACTGGAATCAGAGACCAAAAATGCTTGTCAGCAGAGATGATTCTGCCAAGACCTTTTCCACTAGTAGCTTGTAGGGCTCACCCTGGCAGCAATAACACTGAAGCATGCAGGTGAACTGAGCAAAACTTTGTATTTTAATTTGCAAGACCTAGCAGTATTTGAGATCTGGTGTCAGTCCAATTTAGGTACAAACTGAGCACAACTGAAATCAACCCTCAAAAAATCAGAATACTGAAATAAAACACATCCCTCAGGATGCCACCCATGGCTGACCAATGCTTGTTTTCTCCAGAGGCCAAGAGCTCTACTCTAACTTGAGTTGGGATCTCAGAGCTTGCAGACTCTCTCCGGTGGGTGTTACAAACTGGGGAGTACATTCCAGGTATAGCGGGACTTCCTTGTCTTGCAAGTCTCAGCATCTTGACAGGAGATCCAGAAGCCCTGGGATGGGAATCCAGACCATTGCTGGATCCAGTGTCATGAGCCATGGAAGATACAGGACCCTTTCCTGTGCTTTGGATAGGCATGAGGCACCAGAAATGGAGTCCTCAGCTCCAGTGAAGTTAAAGTTAGGACCAACCTGGATCTGCAGAATAGGGAAGCTCCGCATCACCAGGTACAGGCTAGAGATCAGGCTGAAGTGGATGGCATCTGATGTACTTTAACACATCCACTCCTTCAGTGAATTTGAGGTTTTGAAACTCTCTTGCATAAAAAAATTCTTCACCTGCTTTTTAGAAGCAGTTCAGGAGCAGAGGGACAAAGGTTATCATTGGCCTACAAAACAGTGATTAGGGAAGAAAACATAGCCTGGTGTGTTTCAGATGTGCTATTATGTTTTCCATAACAATTTATATCAAGACTCTGCTTTGGGCTCATTTTGTAGGAGGACTAGAATTGAAACATTTTTCAAGAGATGCCATAGGAAATGTCACAATTCTCAGTGACAATGTATGTATAGGTTTTCTCACAGCCATAAATTGTCAAAACCACAAGGAAGAACTGATCTAAATCTTAGTCTTCAAAATGTCAAATTTAGTTGTTTGTGATGAGAAAGAGTCAGTCATACATAAAAAAGACACGTCTGACCAGAGTACCTTTAGGGAAACTATTCCAAATAATTTCTGTCTAAAATGTGCTCCAAATTAGCCCTTCTGTGCACTGTGCATTTCATGGGGCCGTTATCAAATACCAGGCACAAAGTGAAGAAACACACCAAAAAAAGAGGCAAAATTATCCTGAAACACGGTCTAATTCAGTGTATTTTGATCCCTCCTGGAGTCCTCTACAGCTACAGGAATCATGCAAAACCTGCCCATATTATAAGCCTTTTGCTGTAAAACAGAATTTTTACTTTCCATGTTCACATTTTTGTTGGGCTTTGCCTGGGATTTCAATGTAACAGTAATAGACAGCTATATTATTAATATTTACACCATCCATCAGGCCATGGCAGCCAGAAACCCACAGATCTTAGAGGCCCATTTGTTTTGAGAAAGAGCCTAAAACTAAACCAAGATAAACCTTTTTTTTCCACTGTGACAGTATACTAGAGGGTAAGAAGCCCAATTTGAATACAGAGTGAGTAAAGTTTCACAGTGCTCACCTAACTGATAACCTTTCTTATCAGCCCCAGCATAAAACGGTCATGACTCCTGAATTTGGGTAGCAGGTGAAAGCAATAAATTTTCTCAAGGATATGCTCTGTTCATAAATCCCAGCCTTTCAGAGTAACAGCATGTCAAACACATGCACAGGATTTCCAAATCCCCTAACAATTGTAACGTTCTCCTCTTTTTTCCCTCCCCACATTTTTTTATTCTCTTAAATTACAACATTGTCCCCCATCCTGCAACTTTTTACCAGGGTAATATTTCTTCACTGTTACAAAGACACAACCACCCAAAGCATCTGTTGATGAAGACCAGCGTGAACCTAGCAGACCTCTGGCAAAGGGAAGCACGGCACTGTGGACTGGCAACTGTGCAGAGAGATTTCTGCCTGCGATCAAATGGTGGGAATATTCAGGAGCAGTAAGCAGCTCGCTACTCTCACTATGGTTAATTAGAACTATGGAAAATTGAGCTACACACATTCACAGACGCACTCGTCTAGTACTACTTGTTCTATAAACCTAAAGTGGCACTGAAGGGAATGTCAATGACAAACTTATATGGCAAGGAAGGTGCCTCAAACACTTTCTGCAGGACCAGACCACCTCCACACCGGGGGAAGATCCGAGACAATCTTTCCAAGTCACCCATTTTTTAATTGCCTGGCTGAAGATGATTTATCCTATAGAGGTATATATTTTCTTCTCCCATTATTGACCAAACTGCATTATCAGATTTTTTTTTTTAAAGTCCCATTACATACTTAAGGCAGCTCTCTTCAAAGCCACATTCATCCCACCTCTATGCCGTATTCAATTTTTGTCATAGTCAAGTCACCTGTGGAAATGAGGGGGAGGGAGATTCAAGACAATAATTCTGCCCAAACATTCAAGTTGTCAAGGAATTAATATTATTCAATACATTGAATAGCTTAAGTTGAAAATAAAATGTCCTTTTCATATTTTTTATAAAAGTATCATCTGCTAAAAGGACTTCCTATAGAAAGGCTTCTTCTGGTGTCTTCAAAACAAAATTTTCACCTGCTTTGTTTTGAAACATTCTTTGTATTTAAAAGTAGTATAATTTTTTTAAAAAGGATAGGAAAAAAGTTCTCAAAATACAAGTTTCATGTAAGCCTGCATCACCTTTTTCCCTTCCTGTCTTCCTCTGCAAATTTTTCACTTTGGCCATCTCCCACAGAGCCCATTATTTCCCCAGCTTTTGGCACTAGCTAAATATTTTGCTATCTAATAGAGAAACTGATTGCAGGGGCATAGCAAGCAGTTCCCACTACTACTCACAGCACTTGAATACATAAAAACCATCTGCAATCCTGAAAATTTCCTTTTACATGTATTTGTCAGGGATCATGGTTTTTGTCCCATAAAATTGGGTTTAAAAGAAAAAAAAAAAATGGGTAGCAGTTCAGGTCCCCTGGTGATTACGTTATGAATGTTATGAAACACTTTTGGTTTAATATTGATAAAAAGAGAGCTATCTCGCAGTTTTCCAATTTCCATCACACACAATACTGAAACAAAGGGACCGTTCCCACATTAAGCAGATAATGCTTGTGGAAATGCCTTTTTTTGCGAGGTCTTCAGTTCATTACTTTCTCTTTCAGAGGAACTCCCTGCAGGGAACATCGGCAAGTATGAAAAAAGGACATTCCCTGGCCTGCTGTGACCCCAACCTAATCAGGTCTGCCGTACCTCAGACTGGCTTACAAGAAGTTCAGACCATTTCTGCCACAGGGGACATTTGTCCCTGTCATCAAATGTCGTTTCGTTAGACGTCCAGCAGCACTGCTCGTGGCTGTACCAGAAGGCAGACAGGCAGACACCCTCTTTCAGGTCTGTCATCCAATCCACAGCTAAATCTATCACGCCGGCTAATGTGCCTGGGAAAAGAAATGCAGAAAAAAAAACCCGTGGCATTAAAAAATACCAAGTTGCAAGGAAAATATATCTAATTATAATAACAGCAAAAAAAAGTTATTTGGGGAAGCAGCTGCAGTGTAAGCACTGATATACCAAAGAACTGGGGGCAAGAGTGAGTATGCAAAGAAACAGCCACACCAGCTTGTTGTCTGACCTTCAATGCTCTCTCATAAGTTTTATTTTAAATATTATCATTTTCATACTGACCAGTTGCCAAGCAGGGAAGGCATAACTGATGTAGGGCCTGATCCTGCAGCCTGTCCCAGGCTGGTGCACCATTTGGCTGAGATAAGCAGGACTCCATGCAGGGTCTCTGTACACAGACTAAGCTGTGGGTCTGAAACCACACTCTGTATTTCAGGGGTAGGGGAGGATGAAGAGGATACTGGTGTTATCCTATAGCCCTACTGGTCCCACTGCAGCAACCTTTTATAAGGATAATTTCAGTACAGAAACAATATGGATGCAAAATTCTGACTTAATGAATTTAACGGTGTCAGGCTCTCGATGTGTGCATTCATCAGCCATCCAAACACGCAGAATAAAATTATCCTTCAAATCCTCTCGTTACCAAACAAATCCCTATTTCAGTTTTTCCCTGGTAAGTGCACAGAGCTACAGTGACACCCGGTGGCCACCAGAGCCAGACAGGGGTAAACTTGATGTGTGCAGACACAAAAAGATCTTGCTTTTCTAAGGCATTTGCTCATCAGCAATCATAACCTGCCCCAGCACCCTCAGAGCAGATGCGTCCTCATGAATGCAACACCAGCAGGGAGGGGGAGGTGGGGTGCAGCCAGAACACAGCAAGGCAGACCTGCCTTCTGTCCCTGTGTCCCTAGGAAAGCATTACACCACCAGCTGATAGAAAAGACATTCAGTGTTTTCCAGTTCCCTCTCATATACAATGGAAAGTAGCGGTCAATTACATTTTTACTGGTAGTTATTAATACAATTTCAGGAAACAGGTAATGAATTTGAATAGAATTCATCAGTGCATTTCAGTAGGACTAAAACACTGAAAAAATATTTTGGAAAATGCAAAATGGTTTGGTTTTATGTTTCCAAAACTTTTAGCTTTGTGGCTTCCGCTAAGAATGTAATTACTTGAAGCAGGAGTAGGGGCTGCTCCCCCTTTCCCTAGCAGCTGGGATACAGGTGGGTTCGAGAGACAGTTTATTTGACCTGGAACTAAAATTTTCTGCTTTTCATTTCTATGAAAGAGAACAAAACAAAACAAAACAACATTCCAAATTATTTGGCCATGTGGAACTTGTTTTTTAATCCAAAGAACAGAGAAACCCCATAAGTGTTCTTCTAGCAGAGAAGATTTTTTGTTGTATAGGAATAATCTGAAGAACTATATAGATACAGTAGACAAGACCACAAAAACAGGCTGAAGCAGGGAGTAATGATGTCTGTACCAATTATTTTCTTTGATGAAGACTTTGGCTTTGTCTTGCTTAATCTTTTCTGTTTTCCCAAGTATGGAAACAATGAACCATATTCTTAGACGACAATAAATCATTGTGTTGCTACTGACATCAGCATGCATAGCTTACTGTGTTTTGTAGTAAACTTTAAGTTCTCCTCCATTTTTCTGAAACTTTATAGTTTAATTTAGGAAATAGTGCAAAGAATCCTCAGCCCTGGGCCACGAGCACCAAATCCTGTGTCTCTTGCATCTCTTGAAGGACCTTTATCATCCTCTGTATTTAACCCAAGGTTCAAAGCTCAAATCACATTTAATTAGCCAATTGAGTATTAATGCTACCCAGAAGAAGGTGAAAAGGAAGGCAGGCTTTTAAATGTTTTTTCCTTAATAAAATTAATAAACAAAGTGAAGAACAAACATTCTGTTCACTAATGTAACAAGCTCACGTGCACCACAAGTGCCTCTAGGAAAATGTGCCTATAGAAAAAAAAAACTTCTTTTGCCAAATGCTTTGGGATCCACATAAAAAGGAAAATGCTGCATGTTTTACAGAGGAGAAAATCTTGCAGGATAATTGTGCAGCAGTTAATGCTTCACAAGCCAAGTGACTAGGGCTAGAATTTTTCCAGGTTCTGAATCTTTACAACTTTAAGTGAAATTAATGGAAGTTACAGAGTGTTCAGCATCTCAGAAAGTCAAGCCTTTAATTTCTGGTGCTTACCGCAGCTGATTAGACATGTCACTGCACCTTTGCAGTACAGTATAAGTTTATTTCCCTACTTCTCCATCAAAGGAACTGAACTTGTTTCCTGTTCTGTGTAACCCTGTGCCTGGAATGAAAAATAATGAAGCACTCCAAAGCCAGGAAATGCTGAACTTCATTTTAGATATTAGCCTTCTACCTCTCTCCTTTTCCTTTGGTTGATGATGGCCAATACTCATCCTTTACAATACCCTAATGAGAATGCTAAAAATTTGCTTTGAAAACATATTTTTCCTGATGCACCTGTGCCAAAAAAGTGCCTCACCCAAGTGACATGGGACTGAAATATAAAGGAGAATTTTGTACATCCAGCTCCAGTATCAGAGCATTTTGGCATCAGTATGATAGTACTTTTTGTCACATAGCTTTAGAAAACACAGCCTCCTTTGCTGATCTAGAAATAGATCTATAAATACATGTACATCCAGTTGGTTAGCAGTAATGGCTGGGGTGAGGGATGGACACTCATCTGCGGGCAGGAAGGGCAAAGTGAAAACTCAGAATTCTTTAAAAATGAGTGCCTAAAAATCTGTCACTCACACCTAAAATTTTTAGGCTTATTTCTCCATACATTGCTTAGTATTTAGCTAGAAAGTGTGCAAAGTTTCTGACTGAGACGGGCCCATGTAGTGCTCAGTATCTTTTTCTGGAGCATCGTGTGAGCAGTTTTCACCTGATCTCCACACCAGACAGCTATTTGTGGGTGTTCCTGCTCCTTCCCCCTTCCCAAAACAAGGAGGTTTTGGCTCCCAAGACCTCAGTTCCTGACATTCCCTAGTGTCTTTCCAGCTGCTTGACAGTGTCAAACACCATCTTCTCCCTCCATGTAGTACATGAATGTTCAAGGCTCTGTAGGTACATGGCTCTGAAAGAGCCTGGGAACTGGGTCCAACTGTGGCAGCAGCAAGGGGTTCTCCTCAGTCTAATGTATGTGCGTACACGCACTTGTGAAACATTGGTCTGATTCCAAATTGTTGCTGTTACTCTTAATATGCTTTGATGTTACTCAAAACATAGAGCTCTAACTCTGAAGCTGACACTGCTGCAAGCAGGAGGTCAGAGCAGAACCCCTCCAGAGGTCCCTTTCCCAACTGTGCTTTTCTGGGACTAACGAAGGATGCAGGCTCAACGACATGCCAAAAATGACAAGTCATACTGCCAAATGGGAAGGTCCTCTCCTTCCTCCCTCTATCAGCTCCTCTCCATCAGCAATATTTTGGTGACCAACCCTGCTGAGCCCACTGATCAGCTGGAAACTAATCTGTCCAAAGATAATTTTTTCCACTAGGTCATTTCCCAGATTCACTCGCCCTGTGCAGCTGCACATGGATAAGGCAACAGGGTTTGATGGTGAGGACACCAAAGGGCAGGGGTTATTCCTTTTGGCCACATCAGCTTGTGTTGGCTGTGGAGGTGCAGCCTTTGCAGTATTGCAAGTCCTGAAAGATTCAGTTGACCGAATTGGCTTCTAGATCAGTTAAGCTCACTTTAAACTCCTGGGTCTGAGTAACTCTTCCCAGTGCCTTTGGAAATACATGGAGGCCCCAGCCATTCCCTTCCCCAGTTGTCCCACCTTGCTGCCCTCCATCGCCAGCAAGGGTGAGGCAGGGGCAGGGTGCTCTGCAAGACCCTCACACCCCAGATACTACCATTGCTGCTTTCACCCTCCTCTCCATCCTCTCTCCTTGCCCCTGGCATGGTTGGACTCAGCTGCCCAAGAGCTCACCCAGTGTCCATGTGGCTGAGCCAGGCAGCTCCCCTTGGAATGGTAGCCTCTACCCATTCAGCAGGGGAAGAGGGACCATGGAGGAGCCAGGCTGGTCTACAATAAACCTGTGTGATCACGCAGGTGGACTTGTGGCAGGACAGATTCTCTGAGCCGGTGATATTTCAAGTAGAGACAGAAAAAACGTGAAGTGCCTCTTGGCTGTACCACCAACCTCACCAAACCTGGTTTAGAAGCCTCACCTACTCATCAATAACCCCCTTCCTCATCAAAGGGTTGTTGTCCCCGTGCTGAGGCTGAGATGATGACTCTCCATCTTTTCCCAGAAACAGTGGAGGTACAGAGCACATGTGTCATGTCAACAGCAGGCAAAAAAAGTCTACAGGGCCCAGCCCAGACCACGAGTACAGAGGTGATTTTTGTTCTCTGGCTGATTCACAAGTCCCTATCCCAATTTAAAAACAGACCAGTTTGACTTGACTCTTTGAGGGAAAACATGTTGCTCTGCACTCCTGTCATTGAAGAGGCTGCAAAAGCTAACACATCTCAGCTGCAGCTTACCCTCCGCCTCCGTTCCCAAGCAGGACGTACCAGCATTAGAGCTTATCAGAGATCAGCAACGCTGGCTTTCAACAGCCTTGTGGTTTGTAGCATGAGGTTTCATTGCAAACTGGAACTCAAACAAATCTTCTGGGATATTTCTACTAAAATAGGAGTGTATGAATGCATAACACATTCTCTGTATGAGTGAGGGGATTACTGATAAACTCATGGGAGGTCACTAGAGCCTTCAAGGACGTGCTCTAACTTCATTTACAAGCAGAATTCTCCATCCCAGATGAGGCCAACCCTGGCCTTCAGGCAG
>NW_010314029.1:46176-61933 GCF_000700745.2 Antrostomus carolinensis
TCTCTTCCCATCTCACCCTCCCGTCAAAGCTTTTGTGGAAACAAATGTATGTCTACAAAATAACATAATTGGACAAAAATGTCCCTTCAGCAACATTTTCTCAAAAAATTTCCCAGTACTTCTGAGGCTCCTGAACAACTGCAATAAACATACTAACTTGACAGTTGGTAAGCAGGAACTTCACACCACTTGGAAACTGTGAAACTTTGCATCATGCATGCTTGATACAAGAGCACCCTGGCATCACTGAAAAAGCATAAAAAATGGCAGCTGTTTCAACTTGGTAAGAGAAGTGCAGCTTTCCAAGCTGGAAGATGTGCTAAACTAAGCAAAAGACAGGAGCAATTCAGGAAATTAATGAATTTGCCCTCTGAGTTTAAGCAGGCTATTAAATGTGTAATGTCTGTCTGGCCTGGAAGCAGATCTGAAACTGAGTCTGAAACTCTATTTTCCCTTCAAGCATGTATAAAGTAGATACGCCAGTGGATATAGCAATTTACAAAGCTCCCCTTTGAGTGTCCACAACCAACATTTCTTCACATCATAACACCTACTTGCAAAATTAAAGCGAAGACAAGAAAAAAAAAATCCTACCAATAAAATTGACTTCTGTGAATCAAAGATTCGGAAAGTCAAAGTAGTCCATCGAGTGTAAAGCGCTCAGATGTGCATTTCCAAAAGCAATAGAAAAATCCCTCTACTGGTGAATAGCATTTTTTCTAGGTCAGCACTCAGCAGGAGACTTTGCAAGCGGGTATTTTTATTAAGGATTATAACTGCTTGGGTGCATAGCTGACTTTTTAGCTTAAAACATCAGTGGAGAGACAATGAAGTAAAAAGAGAAGCAGATGGCACTGCAGCAACCTTGGGTGAAATGTTTTCAGGCATACCTGTGACAGTCACACACACATACCTGCCAGTAGTCCTATGAGAAGCATTACAACCCATCCTGACCAGGCATCCAGCAAACTCTTGATGAACTCCCATATGGATTCCTTACTTTTGCTTGTAATCTGAAATTAAGCATATATATAGACATGTTGCTGATTCAGGCAAACACAGTTTTAGTGCATAATGTTTAAAATAAAAAATATTTCACCTCATAGAAGGTGTATACAATTTCTCTGCTCTCTACTCCCCCTAGTCTCAATTATTTTTTAGACATGCTCTGCTGATTAAGTTACTGGGAGCCCTTTTATATTTACAAACTCAAGACATAGCGCATCCATTTTTAGATGTTCTTCTCAAGTCACACAACAAGGTAGGAAGCAATAACTTTGGAAAACAGCTTGTTTTTCTCACCATCATGATGGCTGTAACCCAGGGACTGCGATGCCTCAAAGCCAAACACCTTTACCTTTCTATGGCGGTCAGTGTCGCGTGATTTCTCCCGCAGCCAGTCAATGGTGTGGAAATCTTCGTAAGTCCCAACATCAGGGAAAGGCTCATCCAGAAAATCCATCAGGTTGCCAGAACCATTCATGTCTCCTGCATTGACCATATTAGGGTCTGTATGTAGAAGAAAAAAAAGTGTGTCAACAAATTCATGCAGCTTTGCCAGACATTTCAGAATCAAGTTTTCCAAAATACCACCACAAACCACAAAGTCAAGAGAGCGTGAGTCAGCAGGCCTGGTGGGCACTTACTGAAAACTGCATTGCCATGAGAAAAAGTATTTTGCTGAAGACTATTTCAACAGCTTAGCAAACCCTAAAAAGCACATACAAGAAGCAGTGTCCAGGTGCAGAAATACCAGCTTTCCTGAAAACAGAGCTCCAAATCCAAGGATGTTTCTGGACTTGTTCTGCAATTATATATCGTAATCACATGTCAGAAGTTCCCTGCCTGCAGGGAGATCATCGAGTAGGCAAGGTGACCAGCTCTGAAAACAAATGATCATACACTAGAATTTACCATTCATCATGAACTTACATGGCACCATTAGTCATAACATTGCCGTGCTCTCTGGTTTTGCATGCTCAGAGCTCCCTGCATTGACCTGTTTTCCTTCCACTGCTCAGAAGAAAAAGCTTGATATCACAATATCCCTAGTCTGCATCAGGTCTACAAATGCAGTATCTTCTTCAAGTTAACTTCTCAAGGGCTGGGAGCAGAACTATTCATAGGAGAACGTTGGCAGTTGCCTTCTGTCCCGTAGATTAACTCTCCAAATTTGCTTTTCAGAAAGTAGGGGGAGAAACAGTCACCACATGTCCTGCTAGAGCGCAAGAGGAAATATAAAGATACAACTATAACAAGCAGTTAGCAGAGGCATTTGATAGCTAAAAAGGAGATCAAAGTAGGCTGTGAAATAACATAGACTTTAGAGGGTGGTGCACATGCTGAGTGGACATTTTCAGCCCAGAAGTTTTTGGGGGCTTGCTCTCTGAATTTATAGACTACAAATATGAAAGCAGAGAAACAACCATGCCATGCCCATTGCTCTGAAGCCATGGAAACTGTACCTTGTTCATGCAATCTATGTAAGCAAAGCA
The DNA here is from genome assembly GCF_000700745.2 of Antrostomus carolinensis. NCBI lineage: Eukaryota > Metazoa > Chordata > Aves > Caprimulgiformes > Caprimulgidae > Antrostomus > Antrostomus carolinensis. Next base: position 48,672 of record NW_010314029.1, read on the forward strand.
TGAAGAAGTTAACTCATAATCACTGTACTTTTATTTTCCACAGAGAGCTCAGCAACATCTGGCTAGGCGCAAAAATGATTGTTATCTCTTTTAAAGGTCAGGTCCCAAAGTAGTCACTGATATGACAAGCTCCAGAAATGGCTGACATCATTCCTGATGAGAGGAACCATTAGTAGCATGAGGATCTACTGAATGAAGTAGCTTAGGCACACAGGGTTGGATTCATCCAACTGCCTCTAGAGACAGAGAAAGATGTGTGTAAGGGTGTGTGGCAAGAGAGTGCCTGCTCCTTTAAGGGTATCTGGTCAAGGACCTTTTTCAATTGAGGTTGATGAGAAAAGGAGGAAGCCATGAACAAGAACATCCAGAGACACAAATGTGATGCAAATAATACGGGAGGTGGTGATGGGAACTGAACCTGGTCAGTCACACTCACTAGTGAGGGCACATGTGAGTGAGGGAATATCTACTCCAGCAAGGTTGCCTGACTGGGGACTTTGTCAGTTGGGAAACTATGGGAAAAAGGGGGAAACTGGGAACAAAATACACAGAGACACAGACCTGACAAAGCAAACATGGAGACAATTTCAAGAAACAAATTTCACCACTCACACTAACTGAAGGGCTGTTAATTGTGTGTGTACCTCTGGGATGTATCCTCAGCCTCACTACAGGTTGAGCCTACAGAGGGGAAGGCATCCTTCAGCCTGGGCAGAGATCCTGGGTCCCCGAGCTGGGCTCCAGGAGACAGGCAGGAGGGTCCCGGGCCAGTGCGGCTGGGGGAGGCAGCCCTGTGCTTCTATATCACTTAACAGCATTGCTCTAAATCCATCCTAAAATAGGTGCCTGGAAAATGGGATCTTCCAGAGCATACCTAGGGTTTGTAAACTGAAATGGCAGGGCCGAAAAAAACCAGCTAACAGGGGGTTACAAGAAAAAAAAAGTACATGAAAACACATAAGAAAAAATGGGGACAAATACAGACTTTAGGGGTTTTATAGAACGGACCCTGCAGAGCTGGTAGCTCCTTGATAGATACAAGATAACTTCTGCAGATCACTGATGAGGCTAGCATGGTACTAACAACTGCTACCCACTTTCCTTCATCAGGTGCAGAAATGGAGATTTCATGAGTAAAGAATTTGGATTTGGTTCTGTGGAGAAATTTCCCAATTCTGTAATTGGAACAGGCAACAACATGGAAGATCAGCTTTTAATCAACTGTCCATACACCCTGCTGTTCTGCTTGGCTCCCTATATTTACTGCCTATTTTTCCCTCCTCTCTCCATTTTCAACTGTTTTACTTGAATCCTCTCCATTTAATTTTTTTTTCCCTGCTGGTGACTTTAGGGACATAACAAGCGTGAATACTCAGCTTTGTCAGCGTCTGCTCTTTGTACTCCACCGGGTAGGACTTTGGACAACACAGACAATGCTCAAGCAGCTGAGAAAAGCATTATCTTACAGGCAACCAGCAGGTCACCATTATGATTCTATAGAAGACCTTTTAAGTGTGGAAATCAAGTAATCTCTAAGCACTGTGGCATGTTTGTCTGAAAGAGAATCAAGTAAGGGAGTCGCAGCCCGGAGAAGAAAAACAAATGCAGAGCAGGTGTCCCACATGGAGCTGCTGAGCACAGATAAGCTGCTAGAGGATTGAGGCAATTTTAAAAGCAGCAGTTAAGAGGAGTGACAATTGAGAATAGCAATACTTAGACAAACAGATGAGAGCACCCTCCTACATTTGCTAAAGAAAATGAGAGTCTGAAGGTGGGATGCTGCAGCTGACACTGAGGAGCTGAAGTTGCAAGTGGACCTTCAGTTCAGTCTCTTGTAAACCATGACTGAGGACTGGAATGGGAAGCTGAAATGAGGTGAAAGGATTAGGCCGTGCTATTATTTTGTAACACTGTGATATTTTACAGATCATGTATTTCAGCCTGTACTTCCCATACAGTGAAGAAGGACCTGTAAAGAACATGCAGTTCAGACTGCTTGCTGCTTGCATGCACGAGGCAGCCGGCCCTGCTACATAAAGAAACTTCTGGGAACTCTTGTGCTGAAAGCGCTGGCAAGTTTGCCTTAATGCTACAAGAAAATTACCCAACATGCTAATTATAACACATAAAAAATAGCTTTTTAAGTGTGCTGTCAGTGCCCAGCACATGACGGTATTGTGATGGATAATACCAGGCCAGACCACAAGTATGTAGGATAATTACAATCTTAGCCTGAATCTACCCCAAAAATACGTGCTGCACAACATGTCCAGGGAGAGAAAAATGTGCTAGAGACCACAAATGTGTGGAAGACTAAGGAAACTTTGAACTCTAGGTAGCACACCAGTACCTGGAAATTGCAGCTAGCTGGATGATAATCAGCCTTAAAGTTCACTTCAGGTACTATGCTTTTGAAAGCAGAGACGTGATATCAGATTATGCAAAACCCAATTTTAGTAAATAAAACCTGGCTACAGTACTTTTGAACTGACTACTACAGAGTTCCCATCTTATGTCCTAGCACTAAGCACCAGAAGTATCATTTTCTTTCTTTTTATTTTGCATTTATTTATTTCACCTTACTTCAGCATCTGAAATAATCTCCAAAGTTTATTTCAGGATGAGCTACTTGCCCCCTTAAGACGTTTGCAGAGATGCTTCCAGTTCTACCAACAGAACTGGAGCCTTACACAGATAACTTAGTTACAGATATTTTAATTTAATACACATAGGTTAAGGGCAAATTAGTCTCATCCAAACATGAATTGTAGATGGGTGTACTGCAGCAATCCATTCTAATGATGGCAAATGTGTGAACATTTGTGGTGCAAGTTGTCTCATCTAGCAAGAAAAATCTGCATTAAACTTTGGACACGAAAATCTAGACTCCTTTCATAGCTGATGAGGGGAAGTAAATTCTATTCAGATGCAATTTATCAGATGTATTTTAGATATTTATGTGAGAATGAGACAGACTCTTTCTCAGAACTGCTAATTTCTTTTTGTTGATTACAAAGAGACGTCAGAGGTAGACATCCACATCTCATCAAATGAGTCCGACACTAACAATTCAAAAGAAAACAATGCAATATCATTACATGCAGAATTGGTAACAAATGCAACTCATAGCCACTCCTGAAACCTGTGCATCTAGGAGATTTGGATACTCTGACAGAGTTTATATACGCTGAAAAGTGTTGAACCTTGCTGAGTAACTGCTTGACGTACGTATTTTGTGCCTTTGTTGTTCTATGTTTTAGACATCCTTGCTGTCCATTCCGCTACTACTCCAGATGCTGATGCAACATAATTTGTGCAAGGGCAAACAATTCCTGCTTAGTCTTCTATTTTTTTTCCTAATAATTCCTGGCATTCCACCAGCTTCTCCTAGAGCAGACATCCAACATTTTCACTGAACAGCCTGCTGTTACTCCAGACTATCCTCCATGAGAGGCAGAGGCCAGTTTGGAGCCCACCATTCTGTGGTCTCTAAGGGACATTTTCCCCATTCCTTTGCCTTTATCAACTTTGAATTACATCTGCCATTTTATTCCCTGCAATACAGTACAGAGCCTTCTTCAGCTCTTAACAGTGAGCTCTCATTTTTACTGACTAGCTTAGTATATCTACACCTGGACATTTTTCTCAACACTCTGCTTTATTAATTGTAAACAGGAACTTCCTGAAAACCGAACAAGGAAACAAAGAAATCTGACTGAACCACATATCTCCTGAACTCAGAGGGCTCTGGTTAGCAGATTTCCCTGGATTTAGACCCATGCCAGACCACTGCAGTCCTGTAGATGGAGCAAGGTCCTGGCAGGCATCAATTCACAAATTGAGAAAGGTCACAGTGCTAGACTGGCAATTGTGCCTCTTCACAGAGGCTCTCCTGGCTGCCACATAACCCCAGATATGTTCCAGAAACCTTTGGCCAGGTCAACCTGACGTTCAGTCCCTGATCTCCCAGCTGGCCATGCTTGGTGCACAATTTTCTAAAGCCATAAAGAAAGAGATGTTGCCCTATAAATGTTGTAAGTGTTTTGGGAGAACAGCAAAACGTAAGGATAAAAAGCGTGAGTCCAAAGATTAGCCTGTGAGGCCTGTAGGAAGCCAGATAATTTTTAAGTAATTATTCACTGAAGCCTCTATGCAAAGAAAGCAAAGAGGGGATTAGTGCAAACAACCTACAGAAGCCAGGGTGCGAACATAGTGAGCTGCCCGGCGGGCTGGGACATGCCAACAAGCACAGCAGGCCCTGCATGGACTGCAGGTCTCTTCTGTTACATTTACTCACTTTTTGTTATTTTTTAATGAACCAAAAGGTAGTAGCATTATCATCTTTAAGGTCGTGTTTTTTCTGCAGGTCTCACAGTGAGTAAACTCATCATGTGATTGGGACCAGCTGTGTGGTACATTGCAGCTTGGACCCAAGTCTTACAGAAGAGCGATGAATTACAGTTACAGTGGAAATGCTGACAACCCCTCGGCTTTATAGCACTGTTACAGCACGTGCAAATGTAAAAGCCACAGTTAGAAGAGCTCTGTTGGTGAACTGACAGTCTAGGTATTATGTTGACTGACTGATCAGATCTGAAATGTATTTGACATGGTGTCGTGGTTTTTAGGTGAAACCATCACACATGGCAAGCACAGACCAGAACATCCCTTGGTTCAAAGAAGCTGAGAAGTATACTGATGGGAAACAACTAGCTGAACAGTCATCAAAGGAAAAGTCTTGGCCCTGGCCTATTGCTACTAGACATGCTAGTTCCACGCTATGTTCTCCTCATCCTGTTTTCTGTTTTAATTGGACACATTGCACTGAGGCAGCCAGTACATTTTTTAAAGCGATTCCAACAAGTTTCAAGTTACTTTCAACAGATCATAGTCACTGAATTACTTCAACACTTGAAATGTTTCTAGCAGATAAGCATTCACCTACATGCTTTCATCTTTATGCTGTTTTCCTTGAAGACAGTAGTGAAGGGGTTGCTATGTGAAACATAACAGTAAGCAGGCAGCAAAACGTACCTCTCTTCAGTGACTTCTCTGCTATAGCATAAGGAAGATGTGAATCTGGCAAGAGGCTGTGTGAGGAAAGCAGAAACTTAAAGTCCTGTTGCAAGTTCCTTAATTCACATTCACTTTTGCAGGGTATCCAAAGCATCATCTGTTCCGTCTCTACCAAGTGTAGCGTGAGTTAGCCAACACACAAAAGCAGAATAGAGTGTGTCTCGGGGCTTTTCTATGCTCTGGTACCAATATAGCTACAATGATAAAAAAGGGGAGATCCTACTCCAGATGCAATGCTTTTGAGGTGATAGTGGTCATTTCAATCATGACTCCATTAGAGACAAGCATGCCACTGATCTGAATGGTTGGTCAGATGAGCTCTGCTCATATAACATGGCATGACAGCAAGTACTGCAGAAACTAAGGATCATGGGGGCTGTGAAAATCCCTGGAATTTATTTTCCATAGTACCCAATAATGAACAACACAATCTTACTGGTTTAGTAACTGGCATCACAAGATTCCTTTGCGCTGATGGATGATTTGCCACTCTTTATACCCTTAATACTTAGAATCATAGAACAGTTTGTGTTGTACAGGACTTTAAAGATCATCTAGTTCCAACCCCCTTGCCGTGAGCAGGGACATCTTTCACTAGACCAGGCTGCTCAAATCCTCAACTAGCCTGGCCTTGTATTGATCATTCCTAGTACGGTAGTCTCAAAACAGCCAAGCATGGTGCCCCAGTCTCACGGCCATTAACTGTTCAATGTTACCTGTCAAGCAAAGGCACCTTGTCTTGAGAGCTGGGTGCTCTGCCAGCATCCATCCACCCCCCATCCCAAGGGATTGAGAACTAGTTGCAGAGGTGGATGCAAAGCATCAAATCCAGGTAATTAGGAGGTCAGCGCTGCCCACAGAGTAAGCTGAAGAAACTGGCATTCAGAAAGAGTTGGAAGAGAATAAGGCTGAGGGAGAAAGTTCCCAAAGCCCAGCACGGTTACACCACAGGTCACTATCACCTGGCCAAAGAAAATGGGCCTGGAGAGTGCAGGAGGTCAGCAAGCAAGATTATTTATAGGGTCACCTTGAAAGAGATGAATTAAAAGTACACGGAGATGATTAGGTGCATACGCCTTTCAGGGAGGGGTTGGAGAAGGAGGTCTATTTAACCTGGAGCCAAGGTGGTCAAGGGGTGTTGATGTAATTCCTCTTCCACCATCCTCCACATCTTGTAGAAGAAGACAATCTAGAAATGGCCACGTGACATCGCACCCTACAAGGATATATGCTGCAGGTAAACAGTTATGAAACATACTTCTAAACAAGAAGTAAGATGCTGTTGGGTGATGATTTCACAAGGAGGATGTCTTCAGCAAAAGCAAGCAGCCTGAATCACTGGGGAGTTAAACAGGCAGTTTTCTGCATTTTGAAAAATATTCACGGGCAATTTAAAACTCTTCACCTTCGAAGCCTCAGACTGAACAAGCCTATTGATTTATTGGCCTTCTGTCGTAATGATGGTGTTTTTAAAAATGGTTAAAATGGCCTCGATTCAGAGCAAGGTTCAGACTCCTGAAAAATAAGAAAACACTGACCCCAGTTACAGGCCTTTTTTGGAAACATGATACGGCACATAAAAAGTGGAGAATAGTTACATTGGGAAAATACAGAGGGAAGATGGGATATTAAAATTGCCAAATGCCTTTCTTACAGTTCAAGGACTCATTATGCAGCCCTGTATGAGTAAACAGCACTGCGAACCCTCAGGTTCTGGCCACGCAAGCACGGGCAGGCTGCAGGGTCGGAAGCGTTACTGTAGAATATTGCAGCATTTTACTGAAGGGCCCCATCACCACATATTAAAAAGGTTTCTCCTATGATAGTGTGGGCAAGCTAAATACAGTCACATCTTTGATGTGCAGCTTTACCCTGAGTAACCTCTATGGAAAAAATGAAGAAGCCACAGCAGAGCTCAAAAAACACAGGGCACCAGATCACAGGGGAGAGGGCCTGAGACAGAAGGGAAAGACGAGAGGGAACATTTGGGATAAATGGTGGAAAATTGAGGCACAAAAGGATCCTCCAGACAAAACCACAGCCTCAGACTGCCCTCCTCAACCACCACACGTGCTCACAGGGTAAGTGCGGATGAGATAACAGGGCTGTCGGGGAGCACAGGAGAAGGGAGGCACGGGGGGACATGGGGCACACCAGCACACCCCGTGAGCTGATAACCAAACGTCAGGGCTTTCCCAGCCTCCAGCCATGGCCTGACTCCCTCCTCTCCTTTTGTCCTCCTGGAAAGCCCCTGGGTCACAATTCTCTTCCCCAGAGGGGAAAACCTCACCCCGGCACCCCACTCCCCACTCCTTCTGGGATGACTCTCCATTTAGAAACCATTCCTTGCGGTATGAAATATCATGTGTCTGGCCTCTGTTCGAGTTTTCTTGGAAAGTCTGAGCAAAATTAGTTCAGCTGCTGAGTTATGTCAGAAAACGAAAGGGAAAAAAAATCCCAGCTTTTTCCCCACAAGCTCCAAGTGGAATATTTGCACTCATATAACTCAAAATCAGCTCCATATAAAAAAATACTAAACTTGCTTCCAGTGAGTCTTGAAGGTCCCTCCAATTAATTTAGTTGTTAGCGTAGATGTGGAAGAAGCAGGAGGGAAGCATCGCTGACTCTGAACATGTATCTGCATTTTTCAAACTGAGCTGAAACATCTCTGTTAAAGGATGCCCTTCTGCTAACAGCCCATCAGCTTCGGCAGATCAGTCCTGTGGGCCTGCATGTGCCTCAACCCACATGCCCTTGCTTCTTGGAGGAAACAAGATTTGGTTAGATAAAATTCATAAACTCTTCAGCATCTGGGGTAAGAAACTAAACTTCAGAAGACAGGACAGAGTGGAAATCAGACTATCAGTGTAACAGCATGTACAGTTTCCATTCTTGATTTCCCTCTAGTCCCCTTCCTCACAAAAAGAGGAAGAATTTTCCTCCCAGGTCAGCTGTTTTACTGCCACAGAGCTCAGAGCCAGGGCTGCGAGGTCAGAGGTGCTGTATAGTTTTCCTTTCCATGGCACACACAGCTGAGCTTTGCAGCACCAGGTTTGGGTTTCCAGTGCTGCTCTTTGTCTCCTCACTGAGAAAACGATAGGAGTAAGGGGGGAGGAAAATGGTTCTCAGACTGCAAAAAAAGGCAAATACCTTCAGAGAGAACAGAGTTACACTGTCAGAAGGGAAATGCCCTGGTATATTGTTACTCCTAAAAAGCTCTCCCCTTAAATGAGGTGTTCAATAGCATTAAACACACCTCTGTGTAAAATCCTTTTTAAGGCTTCAGCTTGAAATAAAGCTGATAAACCTGCAGTAAGAAAGCCATTAATCTGTTCTACCATGTTACTTCTCATGATCTGAGAGGAGGCAGTGAGGCCTTTTCATGCAGATGGAGGGGAACGTTTTCCTCTTTGCTGGGCGCTGGTGTTGTACTGCTGCGTTTGATGCCAACGGGCTGCACAGTTACAGACGAGTTATTTCATACCGCCGGGAGGAAGCTCCCCCACCTGCAAGATGGGAAAACCTTTTCCTTGGGGTGATGTGTAAGAGCAACATATTAAAAGTGTTTTAGGAATAGCAGCCTACCGTAACCCAGATGGAGTTTCTCTTTTGGCATTAAAGATCGTGTGCGCTTTTTTTGGTTCTGCTGGACTAGAGGAAATCTGAGAAAACCCGATACCTGGTGTATATGTATACATACACACACACACATACACACACACACAGAAAAACAAATTAGACTCCTACTCTACAACCTGATTCCATCTCACTAAATGGAAAAATCAACACACACACACATCCGCCACACACACCCCTTGGGCACCTTGCAAGTTGCAGCCTGATGGCAAAAGCAAACGGGAAAAGGACTGGTACCCACGGGCAATACATCGCTGTTTGAGGGTCATGCACTATGCCAAGCTGAGAGCAGGTCAGACCTGAGAGAGGCTGATGTGACACAACACTGACCATCAACACAAGTGAGATGGTCCTGAACCCTTGGTGAGATGGGGGGGTGGGAGCCTCCCCTTTCCCCCTGCACAAGTGCTGGGATATAGTCATGATGCCCCTCGCTTTCCCCTCCAGCCCAACAAACAACGGCTTTATGATGAAGCGGCTCCCAGACCAGGGTGGTTACATCACTCTGGAGAGCCTGTTCACTCCAGGCAGATGGGAAGGACCTAATCCCAGGGCAAGCGCTCCCCTCCAACACCGTCCCCTTTTCCTCCTCCAGTCCTTGCTTAAAAGCCACCAGCCACTACCTTTGAAAAGGTACGACCTTTACAAGGCCGACCCCGACGTGCGCAGGGGCTGAGCACCCGTGCAGCCGCATGTTGGAGCCAGGGCATGGCACCCTGGTGCTGCCGGGCAGACAGCCCTCCAGCTGGGGATGTTTCCAGGGTCACCCTTTTATAGTAAATAACTGTGAAAGGACTTAAGCCTCGGTGCGCCTGGTGAGCCAGAGCAGGGCTCGACTCACACTCAGTGTTGGAGAGAATCAACCCAATTTTGACTTCAGAGGGAGTCAGGACCCAGCATGGCCACCGTCAGGATGCAGCCCCCCTTCCACCTCATACAGTATTTGTATTTCTATCACTTCTGAAGCTCAGTCTTGGAAAAAAGCCACGTTCTGTTAGAGAAAAAGAATACTGAAATTCATTTTTCTCTGCAGTTCTGAAGAACTGTTGTCCTTTTTCACTTCATTTCAATAACTCATTATATATTCTTCCCCCCACACTTATTATGTGATCCCGACACTACTGCATACCTGATCACTGGAACCCGGAATTCATCCTTCACTAGTATGTACAACATCCTTCAGCACAGGAGATCCAAATTCCCCCCCACGAGTGTATGGGTGAGCACACAGAGACCCCTAGGCCTGCCAGTTTTTCAGGTTTTTCCAATAGTGGGAAAAATTTATTTGAACAAAGAACAGGATTTTCAAGAATAAGAAAACTTCCTGCAGATTAGGAGTGAAAAGTCGCCTGACTCTGCCTGATGAAGCTGCAGCTGAGTCATCCTCTGCTCTCTGGCAAAGGCACAGAATTATTTATCCAAATTCTTAAAAAAGCAGGGAAAAAAAAAAGGTATACTTTTATTTTTCTGACTAGTATAAGCTCAAAAAATAATTTAGCTTCTTGCATTCTCACATTTATATTAGAATAATTTTTAAAAGTAATAAAATATATTTAAAACCCTAAAATATATTTAAAAAACAATACAGAAAAAAAACCCAACTACAGAAGAGTCACCATTTTTCTCTCTGCAAATATATGTCTTCATATATTTGTAGAGAGTGCATAATTAAACACCCACACCAGGAAAAGAAAACACACTTTGGACTCTGCTTATATAAATACCAACAGTGCAAAAAAAGCAGTTGAGCGTGGATTTCTCAGCCTTTTGGTGATTTTGTCTAAGAAGTGCAAATCTGCTCGTCATCTCACATGTCCTTTCTGGAAAATAATTTTTCATGTTTACGTTGGATGACAAGCAAAACCTACCTTACACCACAGCAATTATGCAGGAAACCTGCTGGACTAGGCACTTTCAAACCACGTTAGCAAAAATTAACAATAAAGGAAAAGCTTCTTTCCCCAAATACATTTACTAACCCCCTAAGCAAGTTAATCCTCAATCCTTTATAAGATTAGATAGATGCATCTACCTGTATAACAACAACTTCCTTTAGGCATCCAGGAAAAAAAAATAAGCAGGGAATGCAAGCAAAACCATGTTGCTGCTCTCTCTCCGCACGCCTGGATGATGATGGCTGTTCACATAAATACAGAATTCAGCAGACACCCGAAGGAGCCATAGCAAAACACAGGGACAAAGGGCCTTCTCCAGCTTTAAAGCTCCATCTGGCAGCATTTCTACTGGAGACGTGAGCCGGGAGATGAGCACGGAGCCAGCAGCAGCCTCTGCACCTGCAAACCCTCTGCTTGCAGAGAAACGGTGCGGCTCTGTTTTCCAGCAGAAACTCTGCCCGACGGAGCCGGAGCTCTGACGGCAGCACGAGAGCAACTGGCAAATCAATTTTTCAATGAATTATGTTGCTTACCTGGAATGCAACATCATTTAGCCCAGTCCCAAAGATTTTAATAGCATCCTTTCTTGGGTGGTATGGCTGCAGAAGCAGTGATGTCATGGGGAGGAAGCCGTAACAATCATGTGACTGCATCCTCCCTCCATAGGATATCTGATAGGAGACAGGGACAGAGGGAGACGGACCCGTCTGTAATCCCGCAGGATTAAACTGCAAGCTTCTTTACCCTGCCCTACCTATTGGGTCACCATTAGAGCATGTGCTGCATTTCCCCCCCAACACACACACCCCTAACCTGAGCTAATTATTTGTAAAAGGGTTTGTGGGTCTTTCTGCAAGACCAAGAATGATCACATTTTTCACAGGGAAAAAGCAAAGCAAGTACGCTACGTGCAAACCAAGAAGCATTCCTGTCGGCTCTGCAGCAACGCCCAGGTGTCACATTTTCTTTCATCTCTACGAAATATGTAATCACAGCAGCTTGGAAATGAGACAAACCACAGTTTCACCATCCCTTGCATTTTTCCTCCTCCCAGTGCTCCATTTCAAGCTTACCCAGACTGACTTCCCTCCATCTTCTGTGTCATATTTAAGCTTTGCAAGCTTACCTCAAAGGTTTTGTCCCCGTTGCCTTTATTTCTTTGTTTTCCCCATCCACCCATCAATCCATTAGTAACTCCACTTGCAGCCTTCTGCTTTTTCTTCAGTGTAACTGTCACTGCTTGAAAAATCCCCTCTGATATACCAGCCCATTTTTCCTTTTCAAAACTTTTGCTTAAATTTCACCACCAAATATTTAAAAACTATAACATCCTAAAATGTCTTCCTTTTTTTAAAAAGAAAAAAGCAATTAACCTTTCACAGTTTGGTTAACCGTGTCTTACAGCTCAGAACCAAATTTTTGAGGGTTTTTGGGGTTTTAGTTGGTTTTTGGGTTGGGCTGTTGGTTTTTTTGCCTTTTTTTAAAGAATATTATACTCTACAATGTATTTTAATTCTACAACAAAATAATAATTTCAAAAGTTCTAATTGCACGAATTTTGCATGAGCCACTAGGATCACATTCTGCACGGCAGAGGCTGTAACTGTGCTTTGTGAAGATGGTGTATGCGTTTGAACACGTGCAATGCTGTTTTATTTCAGGATATTCACCTTTCTGCTCATTTCTCTGTATGTGAATATTGTGCAGACTGGTTTTACCCTTCAGAGTATCCTGGGATGCGCTTTGTATTACCAAGCGGATGTAACAGGTAGGTAGAGGGAGATCTTGAACAAGCAGACATGAAAATATCCACAGGTGACTGAAGGTGCACGCATGGCTTCCACTCACTTCCAAGGCTAAGGAACACAGTTCGGGGAGACCTTTTAGTCCCAGTGTGTTTGGGCAGATGCTTACGGATGCGCTAAGCAGGCAGCCCGGCCCAGCAAAGCAAGCCAGTTGATACGGGGTGTACAAAACCTTTTTTCAGAATGGCTACGTGGCACAAATCTTGTAGGTAAGCTGAAGAAAGTCCCTGTACTCCCCATGCAGAGGCCAGGCATTTTGGATTTCATGATGAAATTTAGCTTGCCCCACCTGGAGTTCCCACACCTTTCTGGAGCCAGGAGCATGCCTTTAGAGAAGAGATTTAATTATGCCCTTCATACACAGCACTGCAGATCACTGCTCTGCCACGCACAGATCAGTGACGGCCCGAGGCCCGTTACAACCACACCAGTGAAGTGTGGAAAAGTGATAGAAGTCCTGACTTCCTGCCAGCCTCTGCTCTTTGCGCCCACTGAAATCAGTACTAATAGGCCAATTGAATTCTGTGGAGGAAGTGAAACAAACACTAAACAATTTATTTTCTTGATAATGTATCTGCAATTTTCCTTAATCAGTTTATGAGAGGGAAATGTGGAAAACAGCAAGCAGCACTGAGTTGGTCAGACACAAACATCTATACCTGGGAACTTCCATGTCACAAGACACACACTGTAACACAAACACAATGTCCTCGGCACAGAACAGTCATTTTGTGCACTAACCAAATGAGCGCAAAGGTCTCAATCTCCCATTTTTTCCTGGACAGACTTTCCTAAATTCACTTCCAAATTTTCTCATCTATTACCACAAGCTGAACTCATTGAGTCTCCT
>NW_010314029.1:61963-76757 GCF_000700745.2 Antrostomus carolinensis
GCAAACACACTGAAGGGACAGAATACCTACATCTCTATAGGAAACGTGATTCTATAACCTAGATATGTACGTTCAAACTTAAGAGATTATTAGAAATCTTAAGAAACCAGAAACAGCTCCTAAGAAGCTTTTAACTCTAAGAACACTTAGATTTTCCAGAGTGCTACTGAATCACTTAATTGACATTTACAGATTCCAAAAACAAATCAACTTTACTCTTCAGTATTTTCTTCCAGTGATACTCAGTCAATTGTGTGGTCTCAGGAAAGAGAGAATATTCTTCACATGATGGTTTGGAAGAAGTTGTTCTTGCTTTTGCTAGTCTGCAGTTTCTCAAGTCTCTCTATAGAAACATTTTTCCTCCTCTCAGAGATGTAGGATTCTGCAGTTAAAGAGGAGGCCAGACTCAAAAAAAGCTGTAAAGTGCTCTCCTCCGTAAACATGTAATTCAAACTTCAGTTTTACATCTGCTCAAAATAAAATACATTGTTCATCTAATTCATAAAAAAAAAATTGCTCTTTTTATACAGCACTTTATCTTTAAAGTCTTACACAGTTCTAACAAGAACAGCAGCAAGAAATACATGCAAGACTTCATTCTTATAACAGAAAACCCATACCGACATACCCATGACAGCTTTTGTTGTAGATCCCGGTGGCAGTGAGACAGAGAGGGCTGATATTCCAAATGACTATTTCGAGCAGACTGTTTAAAAATAACCTTAAACTCGGTCACACCCTCAACGCCTTGTGAATACTGGACAGAGACAGGAGTCATATGTCAGAGCTATGACTTTGCCTGTGCTCCTGCAACTCGGGGCTGCAGAGAGAAACTGAGAAACGGCCTTTCTGCAACTATGCAAGTTGTGTAAACTGTGGTGAAGTTCAGCCTAAGAAAGTTAATTCGTATCTTTCTGAGTGGCTTCCACCTTGGAATCAGTCATTAAGATATTACAGAACTAATAATGTCAGCTTACTTCCAATACGAATCTACAAAGTACAAACTCCTGTTAGAAAAAAAGGCAGTTCAATGACTCCTAAGTGGAGCTCCCGACGAATTCCAGGGATATTCAACTATGAGCCTTTGATACAGCTGCCAACTTATCGTGGGCAGTAAGCACATGGGCGAACATACCTGCCATTCCTTACACTCTGCATCCCTTTCAGGTCTTCACCCTATCTCTCTCTAGGATCTCTGATCTCACAGATTTCATCTCTTACTTTTATTTGAAAATTTATTACATTCACCTAAATGACAGCATTATTCATAGAATCACAGAATGGTTTGGGTTGGAAGGGACCTTTAAGATCATCTAGTTCCAACCCCCCTGCCATGGCAGGGACACCTTCCACTAGACCAGGTTGCTCAAAGCCTCATCCAACCTGGCCTTCAACACTTCCAGGGAGGGGGCATCCACAACTTCTCTGGGCAACCTGGGCCAGTGTCTCACCACCCTCAGTGAAGAATTTCTTCCTAATATCTAATCTAAACCTCCCCTCTTTCAGCTTAAACCCATTTCCCCTTGTTCTGTCTCTCCCTGCCTTTAGGAAAAGTCCCTCCCCAGCCTTCCTGTAGCCCCTTCAGGTACTGGAAGGCCGCTATAAGATCTCCCCAAAGCCTTCTCTTCTCCAGGCTGAACAGCCCCAACTGTCTCAGCCTGTCCTCATAGGAGAGGTGCTCCAGCCCTCGGATCATCCTCGTGGCCTCCTCTGGACTTGTTCTAACTGGTCCATGTCTTTCTTGTGTTGGGGGCTCCAGAACTGGACACAGTACTCCAAGTGGGGCCTTAGGAGAGCAGAGTACAGGGGGAGAATCACCACCCTTGACCTCTGGCCACACTTGTCTGGATGCAGCCCAGGACAGGGTTGGCCTTCTGGGCTGCAAGCGCACGTTGCCAGCTCACACTGAGCTTCTTGTCCACCACCACTCCCAAGTCCTTCTCTTCAGAGCTGGTCTCAATCCACTCATTGCCCAGCCTGTATTTGTGCTTGGGGTTGCCCCAACCCAGGTGCAGGACCTTGCACTTACTCAATCCCACATTCGAAACACAAAATTTCTTTACGAAAGCATCCTGAATGTGGCAAATACAAAGCACTCAAACAATGTCGTATGCTGTGACATATAACAAAACTCTATTTCAGTTTATGGCAAATTATTTTATTTTGTAGAAGAAATACTTTCAAATAATACAAAAATGACACAATCATACAGAACTGTGACAGCAACAAGAGAGATGAATACTGAATATGATAACTCATTGCCACATCAAGACAGAACTCATTACAGAAGTCAGAATCACAGACCCACAAGATACACCGACAATGTCTCACAGTGGTCACTATTTAAAAACACCAACTGAATCTCCTGACAGAGAGGCCACCAGACATCGTCCCTTTGGTACACAGTCACAGAACAGTTCAGGGTGGAAGGGAGGTCCCTAACCCAACCCCTAATGCGGACAGGATGCTCTGGGCTATGTCCAGTCAAGTCCCCAACCCATCCATGGACAGAGAGCTCCAACTCTCTGGGCAACCTCTTCCCATATCTGACTACCCTCGTGGGAACACGGTGTTGTCTGTTCTTAGGATATAGCAAGTACTTCTGGTGTCACTGCATCGTAACTTTTGATAAACACTACTGTGTAAGGGTCCCTACTGAAAGAGAGACGTGAAATTTCTGACTAACTGGTCTTTTCAAGTAATGAGCACTGAAAAGCTTGCTGTCCCTAGATTTTTACCCAAACACTACAAATTTCTTACATGATTTGGTTTTCATCTGCATAGTTTCTCAGTATGTCTAGTTGCACCCAGGGAACCCAATATACACCCACCGAAGCTTACTGGTAAAAACAGACTTCAGGATGGTAAGCCTGAGAAATGCAAAACAGACTTTAATTTCACATATATTGCTATATGATTGAATCACTTGATGTCTGTAATAATTATAGGCCATACCAGCAAACAAGGAATACTGCCTTAAAATTAAATGTCTGCATTAACCATCCCTACTGATTAATGATTTAGGTTTACAATCTTTTCTCCGATTACTTTTTACCTCAGTTTGGACAAGTAAAAGCGATTCAGTTTCACTTTCAGGTTTTCCTGATTTTTGACAAGGTAACAGAGTACAAGCTCTTGAAACTCACAAAAAACACTTACTTACAAAATATTTGAAAATATTCTGACTGGTTCTGCTAAGTCCATTTAGTTTTTGGCTGTTGTTGTTTTGATTTCCTTACATATAAAAATCTGGAAGCAATTTGACCTTTACTTTAATTAAGAGACAGCACAATTTTCCTTCTAGGAGATTCCAGCAATTTGCAAAGTCAGTCTTGTGTTGGGCACCTCTCTTTGTAGGTAATGTATAATTAGAAAAATATGAGAAACTCTATTATAGTAGCTTAGTAAAGAAACATTTTTACATACTTGCAGGATGCAAGGACACAAAACTGGCATTCTCGGGAATTTAGGGTGACGGTCTTTCATTAAATTAAACAGTCACAAGCAAAACTATTTCTAACTGGATTTTAGCTGGTCATCTAGCAATCAAGTGAGCTGTACCTTCCAGAATTATACACCTTCCTCCTGGGAAGTGTCACTGTTCAAGGGAACTTGCAGGCAGTAACCTCAAAGCACATCCTTTAGGATGAACATGTGTTTAGGCACCCTCGCTTAATGCAGCTGCTTTCTGAAATCAGCACATACGTACTTTCCTGAATCAGATCAGAATCTCTAAACCTGTAGAAATTGCTCTAACATTCCTTTAGCGGTCTTTCCACACAGCTAGCTCACGTTGCTCCCTTTTCATTAAACAGCAAAACAAAGACCTGTCACCCTTTTCCTTCCTCCGTTTAAACTGAGAATCTAGTTAAGAATATAAAGATACTTTAGACACAACTGAAATGAAAACAATCTATTAGTGCACAGTAAGAACATGCAAATGAATACTGCAAAGTTTAACATCACTTCTAATCAGTGTTAAACACATTGCAGGTGATAATATTTTGCTATAACACAGAGAGTGCTAAAGGATATGATGTACATAATAAGCTACAGATAATAAAGCTGAAAAAAGTGACAATTTTAGAACATAGTATTTTCATTTCAGGTATCAGAAACAAAACCAGCTCAATGGTTCCATTCTACTGTATGACAAATACTGAAGAACAAAATTTCAGTCTTAAAATACATCTTAAAGTAAGTATTTTCCTTCAAGGAAAAAAGGCACTATAAATAAATTACACTACAGTGAATTTGCCTGAACTCACTTTGTTTCTGTCTTCCAGCCTTTAAGTCAAATAAAACAGCATAAAAACTGTACACGCTCTTAACAGGATAGTCGATCTTTTATAAAATAACTTGTCTTCAGAGATGTCAGTTTCACAACAAGGAAAAACCAAGCCTTGTTGCAGTCGTTATTATAAAATATATATGTATATATATTTATATATATGTTTTTGTTTACTTTTTTTACTTTTTTATTTTTTACAAAATGTGTATATTAGCTTTTGCACAATTTTTTTTTTAAAAGAAACTTGGCTAATCTAATAACTTCATTAAAATAAAAGCGATAAATACTTCATGTTTACAATGCAACATGTCATACATCATCAGCTGGCAGAGGAGGTATGTTAATCCTTGGTCTTGTAAAAAAAGCTATCTTCTCTCTGTGATCAATATAAGATAAAAGGAAATCAATCAAACATATGCCTACATTCCCCGCCCCCAAGAACATGGTTTCTTTACTCTGATTAGTGGTTAATATTTGTTACATACTGAACTGATGGTTTATTTGAGTACAAGAGACTTACCAAAACTATTAAACCTCACTCTATACTTTTGGCAACATTCTGTTGAACACAATAACTATTTTTGAAAATTTAGGTGGAAGCATTATACAACTCAGTGAACATCAGTCATAGCTGACTGGAAAAAAGGTTTCACAGGCAAAGTCCTGCATAAGCCCCTTCTGCAATGCAAAGTTCACCCTTGCACATATTGTAACAATACCTACCCAAAAAAATGAAAAAAAAAGACAGCATTCAGAGTCATCTTTTTGCTTCTTTATTGAGCAAACATTACATGCTGCAAAGTAAGTGTCATAAGAAATGGATGTGTGCATAAAAAGGGCAAGAATTTAAACAAGGAAGACAGCTTTTGCTTAATTTTCTACTTCTCATTTTAATAAATTCCCCATACCTTTTTATATCTCAGTAGACAAAACATTAACACCCACCTTTTATTACCAGAAACTTAAGATGTAAAAACAACCCTAAAATTTCTATTCCTCTTACTTCCTCCCTACCTTTGTGTGAACAATCCTTTCAATATAATACAAGTGAAAAAAATATTAAAGGACAGCCAGCTTTTCTATTTCACTTAAGTATCCACTGCAAAAAGCTCTAAAAATCTAAACACTGGATGAAATAGTATGCTGCAACATTGTATCTGAGCTGTCCTCCACATCTATTCTGCACTAACATTTTCTTACTCTTACTGCTGCTCTCCCAATAAAAATTTTAAAAATTTTAGCGCTGAAGTAAAAAAGTCTTCCTGTGAAATGCACATTGTTTATCAATGTCACTTGTACACCAAACAAACTGTCAGGAAAAAAAATAAAGCTAAGAGAGAACACATACCATGTGAACACAAATAAAATAGGAAAAAAAAGTCCAAAGTAAAGGTTTCTTGAGAGAAAGCTAGAATATTACTGTGTAATTTTTAGGGAGAGAGTTTTACTAGTAATGTAATTACATCAAACAAACTATTTATGTTTGTTACATCAAACAAACTATTTATGCAAACTATATTTATTAGTTTGCATTGAAGAATTGACAAATCACTTGAACTTAATGGTGACTAGACTAAGTTGAAAGAATATTACTTAAAGATTTATTTTTTTAAATTTCATGTGTTTTTAGAATTGTAACACCATAATTTTACCTTAGCTTTGGCTCTCTGCACTACAAATAATTCAAAGGAAACTCATGTGTCCAAATCAATATACAGTTAAAAACTACTGGCTATACAGAAGACACACAGAATTTAAGCAAAATGCTTCAGAGAGCCTTAACCTCCCTAATGAACTGATGCTACACTATTTCAGCACACAGTACCACTTACCTAAAAGTCTGCACCTGAATAGGTTCCTTCTGATTTTGCCCACGCAACTGGTATATTTCTTTTGATGCTTTCTTTAGCATCTTTTCTGCTGCTTGCTCTTGGTGATGTTCAAATTTGGTCTGTCTCGTCTGAAAACAAGAACATAATGCTTAAAATGGTTATGTGAATAAATAAAACATATGAATACCCAGGTTAAAATAATGGATTTTTTTTTTCCCCACTCACCACAGTAGAACCACACAAGTACATTGTCTGAAATAGCTGATGATCTAAGAACTATAAATTCAAAGACTGACAGTGTTGTTTCATTTGTTAATGCTCTTCAGACAGATATGTATTAAATTCATGAAATTTACTGCACATAGATCTTTCAAGCAAGACATTAAAATAAATTTAGGCTCACTCTTTGTCTCTGATAATCCAATGACACTTGTTTGTTGTGCTGTGTTTGCCACTTTTTGCCTGTAACTTCTTTCTCCAGGAGCAGGGAAAAAAATCACATACTTGGTGAACATTCCAAATATTTGTAAAAAATATGTAAAAGATGTAAAAAATTAAATATCAAATCAGCAAAATTTCTTTCAAAGATCAGAAGTAAGAAAATTCTTAAAGTTCCAATGACAAATATCTAAAACAAAAAAATCCCAAACCAAAGTGTGCCACTGGCAAATAGTGCCATTCTCCAGCAATTGTCCTCAAATAAATACACAGTTTAGTAATAATCAATGAAATATTTTTTATTGTGCTAACTTCAAGAATATAGAAGCAACATTCATTGTTTGAAGTTCTGTAAAAACAGCTCTTTAGACCTCTTGTCACAATCAAGGAATTTTGAACCCAGAAGGTTCTGAACACGTTGAGCGCTCGTCTCGTGTTACCATACCTGCCTTTCCGCTTCCTTCAGCAAGTTTCGGAATCGCTCGTCCCGAAGGACCCAGTGGGGTAGATCTGTCTGCCCTCTGAGCTGGGCATCTTCCAGACGCTGTCTCAACTCTCTTAAAACACATATCTCCTCGTTCAGCTGTCTCTGTCTAGTTCTGGATGCCTGGAGATCCAGCTCCAGGTCTAAGGATGTCCTTGCCATAATCTCAGCCAAAGATGATCTGCAGGACTGCTGAGTTATTAGGATTCAAATAAAATGCACAATATATTACTCTCAACCTGGTATACTGGTCTCTCTTCAGCTATATAGAGCACACATTTTCTGTACTGACTTCACACAAAGTCTTTCTTGACATGAAGTTTTGGAGAGATTATTTATATCCCACAGTGAAAAACTAACTAGCTGTAAGGGTTTTCTGTACCATATGTAAACTTTCTCAATTAATGCTTTCTACTACTTCCTTTTATAGTCTCCTTTTGGCTTACAAATATTTAACTAATTTAAGTTTATGGCCTAAACTTTCACATTATGATCATAATAAAAGGGATGCAATGTGAAGAACTCATAAGAGAGTCATGACATCAGAGAATACTGTACTGAGCAAGATTCCCCTTAAAGGGCTTTATTTTATTACTGGTCTTAAGGTACATTCTGAACCAAAATAGGAAGCGTGGCTGCCTACTTGCCTATACCAGCAAGAAATTAACTTCTGCTAACCAGGCTAAGCTGTAGGCAATTTATATACAAGGCATTAGTGCCTTACCTGCCCTTCTCTGCCCACTTGGTCTGCAGCATGTGGGGTGGCATGGGGGCAAAAGGAGAACTTAGCCTATTAATTCCTGAATACTGGGGTCTCAAATACTATGGAATGCTAGGCTGCATGGGAGGATGTTTTACTGTCACATTCACACATGCTTCTCTGGGCCTGCACCTGTATCATAAACTTTTAACAATTTAACAAAATTTACATCTAAATCAATACAAATTCAGTGCCCATTAAATCAATTTTTGTCTGACACACCTTTTTTTCCTTCTCAGTAATTGTTTCAACAAAATATATTTTCCTTCTCAATAATTGTTTCAACAACATATATTTCACTTCTGTGTCTACCTTGTAGCTTAAAAAACCCAAACCAAACCCAAAACACGCACCTCCCTCCCAATTACATTACGGAAGCCTTATACATTTCCTACAAACATCAGAATGTATCTGTAGATGTTTAAAACTCAGGTATAAAAGTACTAGTGTTCTAGTAATTTAGTGAAAAGTAAAAACCAGTTTCCTAGGTATACCTGCTTATACCGCAGAGTACGCCTCTCCAATGTATTCCGGACGAAAGGGGACTTCCTTGGCAGAGTTGAACTGTCACTGTCACTGCGATACAGCTGATTAGAATAGATATTGAAAATACAGGTTGCTTACAAGGTTGTCTACATTAAGAAATATGGATTATTAGTCTTTTGCTTTTGAGATTTATTTTTAAAAATGCACTGAAACTGTCTTGTTTTAAACAACTGATTTTTTTTCAGCTTTAGTTATTTATAAAAATTTATATATAATAGTGCTCATACTGTATGGTTACAATAATTCAAGAAATCTTCAAAACCATCCATGTTTTACAGATAAGTTTCATCAAGCATTCTACTAAATATCCAAGACAATGTAAACAAAAAAAAAGGGAGGAAGAGGGAGTTAAAGGCAGTAATGTTTCATCCTAAAATATTTACTGTCATGGGCACAAACAATACAGACTCCCGCTTCTTTTCCTCCTCCGATTTTAAGTAAATGCAGATTAAGTGAGGGTGTCTGCACTGTCTTGGTTCTGGTGTGTTAGGGTGTTTTACTCGTGTTCTCTATATTATACAGAGATATGGAATCTAGAAATCAAACTGAAGAATTTGAAGGGGTCCATAGATGCACTGCGTGCAATGTAAATAAGAGCAAAACCAAGAATATCCTTGGTTTAGGAAAAAACATAAAAGTTAAAAATCATTACTGCATTTTCAAACTCAAGCTCTCAAAAGCTCAATAGCAATAGCAATTAAAGCTAGGTGAGTTCCACCAATATTGCAAAATCAATACCCATGTACTGATGAGGAAAAACTTATTTCCTGTGAGGGTGACGGAGCACTGGAACAGGCTGCCCAGAGAGGTTGTGTAGTCTCCTCTGGAGATGTTCAAAACCCACCTGGATGCAGTCCTGTGCAACTTGCTCTAGGTGAACCTGCTTTGGCAGGGGGGTTTGGACTAGATGATCTCCTGAGGTCCCTTCTAACCCCTACCATTCTGTGACTCTGTCATCTGCAATACTGTGAGCTAACTGCTTATAAGCCTTTTTCCATTTAATATAGCATCCAGCTAATACGAGCTTGAAAACTGTTCTGTTGATCCTCACTTACTTGCACCAGTGCACGCAGGAATCCTGGGTCTCACTCTAACGGGCATCCTGTGACTGACATTCATGACAGCAACCAGAGCCGTAATTTATGCAATAACCCTAAGATTGTGCATTCAGTCCCTTTTCCTAAAGTTTTAGGTGCCTGAAAGTTAAACATGGCTTCTAAGCTGTTTATACACTCATTGGCAGCACTGTACCTCTGTAAAATCAATCACCCTAGACTAAAATCTAAGGTTGCCAGGGAAAAGAGCTTAATATCTAATTTGTCATAGATTCTTAAATTTTAAACAAAATAAACTCAGGTTTAAACTCTTAAAATAAACAAGAGACCTTTTCCCCACTGAAATGTTTAAATTCAGTGAAAGATTACTCATTAGTATTAAAAAGTAGTATATGTTTTTTCTTATAAACATAATAAAGTCTTAAGAAGAAATTATAAAAAAACACAGAAAATACTTTTGTGGAGGTCCCTCCCCCACTCCCCCACCTCCTTTTTAAGCCTTACTCACTCTGCAAACATATTGACTCCGTGCTCCAGGCGAGAAGGTCTGGGAACGAACAATAGTGCTGCTGCGAACAAAAGCAGAACCCCGTGGCCTGCGGCTGGTTCTCTCTTTTGGAAGAATAGCAACTTCTTCAGGAAACAGATCCTCAGTGTTAGTTTCCTTATCCACCTAGAATTTCAATTAAGGAAAAACTTTTATTTTTTCCTTATTTTCTCTCTCTCACCAAAAACAATCGCACATTTCAACAGTATAAAAAGTAAACAATCTGCCCTGCTAGCTAGGTTCAAGTTTTAATGAGCATTGAGAACAGAGGATCAACCACCCCATTTTTTAAAAGGTTTTAAAACTAGGTCATTCAAAATATAAGATTACCTTTCAGAAGCCTTTGCTGGAACAGTAACAATTATGAGATGCAGTTATAAAGTGAATCATAGCTGCAGAGCACAAAGACTGCATTCAGCATTGGCAACTGGGCACTAACCAAGCTACCACTTGATCTCCAGCCTCAACAGGAGAAAACTGAGTCACCTCTCAGGAAGCAAGGTGACTCTGAAGCAAGTAATGACCTTAAAACTAGAGGAAGTCAAATGAAGAGAAGAAACTCAACAAAAGGGAACTGAAAGACTGCTGAAACAATGATACAAGAACACTAAAATATTCAGAAAAGCATATGCTACTCTGGCAAAGCTTCCAAACTTTAAGATAACTTGCTCCTCAACAGGAGGTATGATCTTTCCTAAAGGCAATGCAAACGGATTATGTTCCTCTGCTTCAATGGAAATAAGCTGTTTTCAGCTTATTTAGGATTATTTTCAATGTCTCATATCTTGAATACAAAAGATTTTAAAAACATAATTTTCAGCACCATTGTTCTGAAAATTCCAGCTGTATTTATTGTAACACTGAAACAGCAACGCAAGTCTTAATATTTTAAGCTTCTTTGTTCACAGTTCCTTCCAAAATTCTTATTTCTAAGAGCACTGGAATTTGATCATAATCTTTTCTGTTACAATTTCAGGTCAATGAAGACATTGATATGAATGCATATTTACAGTTTAGATAAAGGCCACAGTAAAAATAGTTTGTCTTTTGATATAAAAAAATAATTCTGTTCCGAAATAACTAGTAAGCACACAAAAACAGTTAGCCCTAAAGAGGGCATTTTTAACAACTCAAAAGGCACACCGTTGTCATGAAGGCAGTGCTCAGACAAGGTTGTTAAAGTAATTTCTGACTCTTTTCTCTCCTGATCAATTTGGACTCAAACTCAAGGAGCAGCAGTTAACACGCCCTGTGTGCCAGGCAGCGTGGCAGTTTCCCTACCGCAGAGTCTTCTCTCGTTACCTTTAGTGGTGGAGGCTGCATTTTTCCAGAACTGTACTGGCCCGCTTGAGTTGAAAACATGTGCCCAGCTAACGAATCCCCGCAAAATGGCTCTGGATAAGGAGGACTAGTCTGGGTGCAATTACTGCATCCACTGTCAACAGATTCTGCTTGCCAACTCCTGCAGTCAGAACATCACGAGAATGCAATTATGCGTCACGTTAATATATTTCATTATGCAGGTCAGTTTATCATTTTAGAGTATTATTTTTCCAATAGAAATACAGAATTTTCAAAGAGAGAACATACTCTGCTTGAATTTCTGCAGATGCAGACAAGCAAATACATTTCACACACACAAAAAATCACCTTCCCTAATTTTCTTAAAGCATATGATCTAGTCTTTATAACAACAATAAGGAAACAACAACAAAAATAACACAACTCATAACAAAACAGGCGTATTATTAATGGTGAAAGAGCATTGTAACAAACTCTGAAATATTAAGAGCTGTGTTGCCTACTTCACTCCATAAGCCTTGCAGTGCATATCTATCTTTGACATTTTCCCATGTCACCACAAAATTTCGTTTTTTTTAGTACAATGTTGTCGCAATCCCATTATAGTTGCCTCCCTAGCAAAGCTTATGTTTGATACATGTTTTCCCACTCCCCAAATTCCAAGTCCTCTAAACTCAGCAAGCTATTCAAGTAAGATTTTCTTCTGTTTGCACATCATCATGTAGTAATAGAATTGTATACTTGTAACACTAACAGCGAGCAAATCTCAGAATAAGGATGTGCTGTTTCTCCTGCTGTATTTCAGACTATACCCACATGGTAAATATCACTCAGCTGTTTGATGAGGTATTTAAACTACTATTTTTACCTTTCTGATACAGCTTCTGCCTGATCTTCCTTTCTTTCCATCTCCAGGATTTCCTCCTCTGTGTACTCCAGTTTCACTCTCTCTTCTGCCAACTCTCTCTCAACTGCTTCCAGCTGGGCGGTGGTCCTAGCTAACAGGGCTGTCACTGCATCCTGAAAGTTAAACCAGACTTCAAATAAAACCATTTGAACAAGCCAATGTATTTAATGAATATTATTCAGAGAAAACAAAATAAACACATAGCCATTGTATGTTCCTAAAAAAAAAAAACACAACAAAAAACAACAACAAAAAACCCCAACCCAAACCTGTCCTGAAACTTGATGATCAAAAAGTACATGGTGTTCCACAAATGCAATTTCTCACAGAAACCACACAGACTTCCTCTCACTGTGGAGCATCATCCAGCAAGTTAGGTCAGAAGAGACCTCTGGAGGTCACTTAGTCTGATGTCTTGCCCAGAGCAGGGACAGCTTCATAGCCACATAAGGTTGCCCAGCGCCCAGTCAAGGGCTGAAAGATCTCCAAGGATGGAAATTGCACAACCGTTCTTGTAAACCTCTTGAAGTGCAGTGGCAGAAATTTTCAATGAGTTTTAGTTAGCTGGACTAGAAACGTGGATACAAACACACACAGAGCACTATTTCAAGCACCTGTCCAGAAATGATTTAGCTTTTAATAATTCTTTTAAAATCCAGCTCTTACCACAAGAGCTAAATTAAGGTATCACTTTCTGTGCACCTCAAAAACAAACTGCACCTGAGATAAGATCACAAACAACCACCCTGCAGGTCAAATAAAGTAAACAAATCACTTTTTCAGGGCCATACTGTTTTAACTGTAGTTACATTTCCAGAAGACCGAGGAATATTTTCTTCACACTGTTTTTTGTTCTTTGCTCTCTGGGGGTCTGAACCAGTGAAGATCTGAACAGTATACCAGTGAAGCTGCATCTCACCAGAACTCTCTGCATCAGTCAGGTTTATCTGAGCAATGCCCTGGAAACAACAAAAAGTATTGACCACAATAAGATAAACATAAACTGCAGGACAGACATCTTCTCATTTAAAGAGTATTTTACTTATAACTTAACAAACCCACTTTATCAAATACTAACAGTGTCTCTTAAAAAGAGACAGTTTTGTTCTGTTGTGTTATGATGTCTAAGATACTGCATTTCTTGCCTCTTGCTTACTACCAGGAAGGATCAGAGCAGATAATTTTTTTTAAGTTGAAAAATAAAATTCCTCTGACTGATGTAAATATGATTGTTATAGCTGACAGCTCTTAATATTTTATTTTTAAAACCCTCTCAATTACATATCCGATTTCTACATTTGCTTAAAGTAATATTACTTTAACAATATTATTTTAATCTCTTTTCTTTTGAGAGAACTATATTCTGAGATACCCTTCCGTTCTCTGGTCCTCAGAGGCATCTTCCAAAGGGAAAAAAAGGCTTTTTTTTTTTTCCCCTGACTATTTATATCAGAAGGTAGTCAAATAGGTCATAAAGCCATTTTTGCACTTTCCAAGCCATCCTTACACCTCTCAGATTCAGGTGAAAACATATTTAATAGAGGCTTCCCACTGAAGGTATTCCCAACTTTAAAGCAGCCCTACTTCATCAGATAGTGCTTATGTAAGAAATTTCTGAGTGGTGCTGACCTAAATGAAAAACAGCTGTGAGCAAATCCATGCTTTTTTTGATTGTTTTTTTAATCAGTTCAGTAGCTGGACCTAGCAATGATTTTATATTAGCTAGCCTTTAATTACTGCTTTTGGCTTTATCTGGCTATCTCTACAACCTGTTCATTTCCATGCTAATGGACCACATACTAAGAACGTTTTCATTTATATTAATGAAAAAATAATGTAAAAATTGTTTTCATCTCTCACAAAACAAATAGCTGGATGCAATTATTCTAATTGAAAGGCAGCAGGAAATGTATATGGAAACTGCATTCAACTTTAAACAGGTAAAGAAACAGTTAATTGGAAAATAATAATAATAATAATAATAAAAATACTGTTTTTCCAAGATGAATGTTCCCTAGGGCTCTGTTTAAACAGGTGTATGACAGACGATGGAGAAAAGTTTTTGAGACTAACGAAATAATATCATAGTGGGATACAACATGTTACTGAGAACATCATTTTATGTCAGTATGTTGGAGGCTACAAACAGAGATGCCCTCTCATTTACATTAAAATAGATGTCTTCTAGTTATCTACTTGCTCTGACACAGCGTAAGAAACAAACATGTATGGAATACACTTTTTGCATCAGAGTTGGAAAATGCTTAAGTCATGCTGGGTTTGGTTTCAGAGGTAGAGGGTAAAGCTGTTTTCCTGTCATCAATATTGAAAAAAATGCATGTTGACTCTTCAGATGTCTGACACTGCCCTACACACCACATTTACTAAACAGCTAAGAAAGCATGCCAAAGAAGTTGCTACTACAAAGTGAATGACTAATTGAGTAGGAAATCAAACCCAATTAACAATTATCAGTACTGAAAGAACTAATTAATATTTCACCTCCACCTCAAGATTTGGAGCTTGCTCAAAAGGATGAAGAAACCAAGGTGGGTCTGCTAGCAGTCTGTCATATGCCTACTCTGATGCATTTGTTAACAACTTGGATGGTGGCATAGTAAACATAAGAAAG
>NW_010314029.1:77166-83131 GCF_000700745.2 Antrostomus carolinensis
CCTGCTGAAGGCGGGGGGATTGGAACTAGATGATCTTTGAGGTCCCTTCCAATCCAAACCATTCTATGATTCTATGATTCTATAAAAGCATTTATGAATCTCTCAGTGATGTCAAACAGAGGGATTGTAAAATTTATGATAAAAGGATCAGAATTTAAAGTTACATTAAAAATGGGATGGATGTTCTGAAATAAAAACATGAAATGCAAAAAGATAAATGTTACACTCAAGAAGAAGAATTCAAATAAATTAAGACACGGGGAATAATTGGTTAGTCAGGGCTGTAAAAGATCAGAAACTGGGAGTGAAACAGCAATGCCATGTGACTGCAAGAAAGGCAGTTGCATTTCTTTGATGTTTTAACATGAGCTATATATGCAAAACGTGGAAAACAACTCCCTTATCTCAACATTGATGAGGCCACTAGGGAAGAAATAAGCAAATTTAAAGAAGCACAGTTTTAGGAAGCTGTAGGAAAACAGAAAAAGATATTTCAGCAAGGCAGCGCATATGAGTGAAAGGTTCAGGGAATGCAGAGACCATCCCACAAGTTGGGAGATTTACTTCTCTATGGAACTGAAGTTCAGAACTATCTGCCAGAATATTTTTCTTTTTTCTTTCTTTTTTTTTTTTTTTTTTTTTTCCATTCTCTGTTATGTACAAATACTTGTGTAACTTAGGATAAATTCCAGCCTGGCTTCTGCATTTAGGAAGGCACTAAACTGGCAAAATCTAATTTAAAGTAAAGCAGTAATCAAGAACTTCGGAAATATATGTATGATTAAACAGATGGAAAAAAATGTCTTCTCAGTGGAAGGGATTTCGAAAGATAAGAAGCTTTGATGATAAAGCCCATCATAGCAGTTCCAAAGAGAGGTAGCAAATGATTTTTCACTTTGAGAAAATGCTTATTTTCAATTTACAGCAAAAGAGGGCAATGATCATAATGTTGAAATACATACTTCAAGGCACCTACCTTAAGAAATCGTGGCATTGTTTCTCTTTTTGAGTAGCATTGTTAACTTACCCTAATGTATGTTACCAGCTACTATAGACAAAGATATTTCTGACAAAACTACACTAAGACTATGAAATGGAAAAAATTCCTACCAACATAACCTGAAGACCTATATTTTTTTTTTTCTAATTCAGTAATAACAGTTAAAACAAAAGCACCCTAAACATAGATGCACTTGTGTCAATATAAAGATACTTTACACTGAAATAGATATTTAGCTTCCCAGAGGAATAGGCTATACCAGTATAAAGCATTTTACACCAATATATACAGCCTGTTCTTGAGATGCTTTCTCTTTCATTACATTGTATTGCAAAAATGACAAAACTTCCTACTGCAGACAAGACCTTGGGTCCACTTCCATCAGTGTTAAGACTACTGTTTATATAAGACATTACCTAGTTTTAAAGGTGGACAAACAAATGTGCGTTCTTTACTCAAATAAACACCTCTTAGCCATAGTCCAGCATGAAGGCAAGATGTTTTTTCTCTACCTCTGTGATTCATGCAGCTGGGACAGGAGGTTGTGGAGTCTCCTTCTCTGGAGACATTCAAAACCCACCTGGACACCTTCCTGTGATTCTGTACCTCTGAACTACTTTGATAGGCTTAAAAAAAATTCCATTTAAACCCCTCACTGAAATGGCACTCCACTCACTTCAAAATACCGAGGTATCAGCCTCGAGGCAGATTTATTTAAGCATATTTACATTTGACAATAGCTAAATGAGGCTAACATTTAACACATCTAAAGTTAACACTGTTAACACATGTAACCTATTTAAACAACTGCTACATTTCTTTGAATGCATCTGCATTTCTTGCCTCTTGCTTACTACCACGAAGAATCAGAGTAGGTATTCAATTTTTTAAGTTGAAAAATAAAAATTCTACATCATCTACATCAGATATCTACAGCACTGTAGTCTAAAAGATGTCAGGTGAAGTCTTTGGAGAAAAGTTCAATATTTTACACAATGCTTTCCTTCTTGCGCCAAACTTTAGCAACAACAGATTTTTCAACCTTCCCCAAATCAGATACGTGTAAGAAACACACTAAATAAATAAAAAAAATTAACTCCTTATCTACTAAATCCCATAGCAATGAATACAAACCTTATATCTATCAATTTTCAACATACCTCTGCAATGTAACAGTAAACAGTGGTACAGTAACATTACTTTCAACACTGCTTAAAATGCTCCATTCTCCACTTCAGCTAATTTTGTTAATATTTTCCAAGACTTTATGTAACCTAAAATGCACGTAATTCAACTTTTTAAAAATCCCACCTTTTTTATTAACAGAACTATACTTACATTTGTGAACAAATGTACACACTTTAACATGTAACTCTATCAGTACTTCTCATGGAAACATAAAGTCTTCACTTTCTCTTTTTAATCTTAAAAATTATTCCTCAAATAACTTTAGTTTCCCATATCACAGGGCTTTTAAGAAAAAGGACCACTTACCAATAGTTCTTCTTGTTGCTGATGGTCAACTGAACAGATATACAGCTGCAGTGATTTTAATTTCAAAACACTTGAATGCACTGGGATTCGGAAAACTTCATTAAATATTAATGGAGTTTGGAATTCCAAAGCTCTAGAGCAGTAAGTGGTTGGTGTGCCTGACTCAAGTGGTGGCAAATAAACTCTCACATGACTGGGAACAGCAAAACAGACAAACAGCACAATTCAGACAAAGAAAGCTATTTTGCATTTCTCAAAATCAAGCTAAGCAAAAATATCAGTGTAACTTCTACATTAAGAATCTGCTCTGGGATCTCCTCATTACAGGAATTTACTTTGTATTCTTAACACAGAAGAACTGCAAAGCTGATTCGGAAACGTTCTTTTTCTATTATTTTTATTTTTATTTTTTAACTTGGTGCTTAAACAGAGGCACCAAATGGCACTTGAGATGCCCAGAGGTATCCAAGGCATTTACATGGGGCTAGCAAATATGACACAGGATCTTTGGGAGAGCTACAGCCTTCCCCTGAGCAGCAGCTGGAGGCCAGGTGCTATGCTATGATATTTCAAATGGGAACACATGCCTATGTTTAGGTGACTGAACTGTCCCATTAAGTGTCACTGATCCAATTCTTCCTTCTATTCCTAAGCATACCTTTTCCCTCCTGCCTTAAGAAACTCAGCACAAAAGGATGGCAAAAGAAACTTGCAATCACTGCATCCATCTGCCATCTTAAAAAAGAAAATTAAATATCTGGTACCACCTCATCTGAGACTCCAAGCCAAAAACAAAATCCACAACCATTTTAATCTGACAGAAGGCAGCAGAGCTACTTACAGAAGCGTTTCTGTGTTCTCCCTGTCCTGACTGCTTGTCCAGCTCCTGCAATATCCTATTTTTTGTTGTACCTTTCCTTGTGTCAGCAGCTTCATGCAACTCTACTGTGAACCAGCTAAGGAAACTTATCTGGGCTAAAGAGCTAAACTGGCTAAAAGCTTTTTCTGGTTTTGGTAAGATAAACTTCTTTTTTGACCAGTCAAACCAATCGATTTACCCTGCAGCCATGCAATTTCCCAATTCCAGCCCAAGTAGTTAACTGAGAAGGATGGGGAACAGAACTGCCTTTTTGAGAGTCACTTAGATGCCTGATTGCCTTTATGACAATAATCCAACAAACCCTCTGGAGTCTTTTTTTTCCCCTTAGTGACTCTACTTTGAGATTTATTTCTTTTTCTGATCACAAGGCATCATGGTTGAGTACTACTCAATACTCACATTTTTCCCTATCACGTGCCTTTCCACTCAGATTGGAAACAAAGCAAAAGACCAACACTGATGCACTGACCTACATGAAGAATTCCCACTAGAGGTTTGCAGGGTCAGCAAGATCAAGTGTTCTCAAAGATCAACTCATTCAGTGAGACATCATATGTCAATTTAACAACTTCTAGATAATAACTTATTTTACAATACAACGATATCACACTTCCGTTTTCCACAGTTCTCAAACAACCTCTCACAGAGATAAAGAACAACAATTTTCATGGGTCATATTTCTTTAAAATATGTTAAGATATATATTACTAGATAAGACTGTGTTTTATGGCAACATTGCCATTATTTAATAAATGTTTATTAGAATAAACTAAGCGATATTCTATATAATGCAATATGGAATTTGAAAAAGTAGTGCAGGCCTCCAGAGGTTAAAAAAATAAATTGTTTGTACTGATTCCCAGCTTGTATTTGTGTTAAAATTATCTCCAGAAAGTGTTTCACAGATATTCAAGGAGAGCTGTAATGGCCACAGAAGTCTGCAAATGTCCTGGTTGGTTTTTTTTGTTGTGGTTTGTGTGTTTGTTGCTTGGGTTTTGGTTTAGTTTGGTTTTTTTTTTAAGATAAAAGTTATGGTATCTCTCTTACTGATTAATATACATGTGATGATAGAAATTTGAGAAAATTACACTAAACTTATTCCAGGACACATCACAGATAAGTTGTAAAGGAGTTGTACAGGAAATAATATTTCTAGAATACTGGAAATAACGTAGACAGCTTTCTTGCTGAAGGCATGGGGTGATGGAAGCATGATTTTCATGTTTTTGAACAAACTTTCCTGTGTATAATAAACACTTAAAAACATGGGTCATTAGAGACTATGCTCTCGCTCTCATTACCTGATCATTAATGACTGAGGTTCTATAGAAGGGACACTTTGTGCCCATAAAATTAACCCTTTCTTCATGTAAGCTAAGGTATACCATCTTCTCCAGAAATAGCTTGATTTTTCATGAAAGCAAACAAATCTATGGTATTTAGGCTTGTGGCACAAAACAAGCAATAATCAGACTCTGGATGAAATTTAAGCTTACATTTTGCAGTTTTCTTTAACAACTAGACTAGTGAAGTTCTTCAGCTGTAATACGTGGACTAACAGACATTCGCTTCCACCATCATGCCTGGAAAATAAATTTCCTGTATTAGTCAACAAGCATCAATATTTTGCTTAAGAGATACAGATAAAAGACTAAAAATATTTAAAGACAGTAAAAGCACCTTTTGCTGTTAAACAAACCTCTTGCACAAATCAGTTTGAATCAAAAGCAATTACAGATATTGCACTCTGGTAACAGAACATTATTAATAATATTAGCTACAGTAACAAAATTATCAGAAGAGAATTAAACATTATTCAATTTGAAAAGAATAATATTCCCTGTTGTGACTCTTGACAGTGAACTGGTTTTATAAAATACATTCCTTGTTTTAAACAGTTACACCATAGGCACGTCTGTGTGCAAGCATGCATGCGTAACAACATATCAGTTACCTTAGAAAAGAAATCAGTCTGCATTATTTTCATGGGTTAAAGGAAAATAAACAAACAACTCTACTCTTTCACATCAGCATGAATTTTGAAACGGAACTAACAAACCTGGTTGAGATTTGAAAACTCCTTGGCTTGGGAATTAATTTTCCAAGGAGTAGAGACGATTCTGGAGAGCTGTCTAATTAGACATGACACCCTGCCTTGCATTGCTACAGTCTGCCCTTCCTCAAGCTACTCCCACTACTAACAATAGCATGCCTTAAGCACAGGATTTCAAAGCTGTATTTGGGAACTGTATTTGTGTCTCTTCACCTGTGACTTTCCTAAGGTAATCCTCCTTCATCTGGCATAAAAAGATCTCACTCACAGAGACATATCCCTATATCCATACTCACACTAATGGCTCGGACAACGAAAATAAATGCTACTGAAAGAAGTAATTAAGGTCCTTTTATCAGTCAGTATTGAAAGGATACTGAATGAATCATGGATAAGGCACATCCCCAGCACAAAAGTAGCACATAACTAATCTGTGCATTCACTAAACTTTGGCTTTCAGTTCAGAAACTTCTTAAGACTCCAGTTAAGTCTATTAAAAAGTTAAAAACCAAAACCGAGGAAACAGTGAGCAATTCCT
>NW_010314029.1:83158-87256 GCF_000700745.2 Antrostomus carolinensis
ACTCACAGAAATCCAACATGTATTTGCGGTTCTTCATTACTGGCAGCATCGCCATAAACAGGCTCTTCCAGATCTTCATTCCTGCAGGAACAGAAAGTACTGTAAACTACATACTGACCTAAGCTGTAAAAACATAATGAAATGAACATTTATTCTTCGATTTGTGGAGGTAAGCAACTGTTTGGTAATACAGGAAGGACTGGTAATATAGAAGGAACTGAGAAGCCTATTTAAAAACACACAGAAGTAGTAATTCACAATTTTAAAAACTGAGGGTTTAGAATACCTCTTTCAAGATATTTAAGTTATTTTAATATTCATTCTGCCTTCCACTTCTCTTTAGCATCCTTACAATCTCATCTTCTTCCCAGTGACTGCTTCTTGTACTAAAACAATTGTATAAAGTAACCACATCTTTACCCACCTTTCAGTCACTTGGTCGACCTACGCATTTATAGATTTTCAGCAGTTCATTTATTTCTTCCTTGCAGTTATATATTTATCACATGCTACTCAGAACTGTAAGTCACACTGTATAATTCTATTTTGTTATAGATGGTTGAAATAAAATTACTAATTTACAACTAATAAGCTGATAACACTATCTTTCAAGGGAGAAGTATATGGCGTTAAAATGCTAGAGACAATACAGTAAACTTGGACTTGTGAAGATGACAGTGGAACTGCATGTAAAAAGCTTCTTTCCTTTAAAATTTGCAACCTAATTTTCTTTCATTACTACGAATTAGCAATTTTGACAGCATATTCAGAAATTTACAATAAATTCTTTTGGACCATGTGGTAGAACAGGAATATTTCCAGCTTACTATGCATTTATACACCTGACCTTTTGCTTAAAGCTTCAAACACGCCACTGTCACTAGCCAGTGAATGATCTGAGAGACATGCTGAAACTCGCCTGGCTCTCCTCTCCGATCTTCTACCACTGTCTCCTCGCAGAGTTACAGCTGTTACAGAGAAAAACGTGAAGACAACATCAGCTCAAGGAAATCTCTTTAAAATTAAACAAGAAAAATTTCTTGTATAAAAACCAGTAGCAAAAGAGTTGTCACAAACACAGTTCATTGCTTTTTCATCTAACTTTAAGTTAAAAACCTAGAATACAATCAAATGGAGATTTTCTGTGGGAGAATTAAGGAAGGAAGTTTGTGGCTAATTCCTCTATTACAAGACTAAGCATAAACGACTGCATTGTTATTAGAGTGCTTTTCTGGTGGAATGATCCCTCCTGGAGGAAGGCTTACATTAATTCAGCATATGTATACGTGATATCCTAAACTTTGAAGAGTTACCTACTGAATATACAATAGGTTAAAAACAAACACAGAGACTAATTCTTCTAAGAAGTTATCTGATAACACAATGTGAGGTTTTGTTCTCATTTGTTTCCTAATACAAAGACTCAAAGCATACTGTTTATAACATCACATAATAGCAGCTTTTATTTACAATCTGAGAGGCATTATCAAAAAGAAACAGCGCTTTGCAACTCACTCAGACCGCTGTTTTTTTCAAATTCTTGCTGAATTACTTTGAAAAATGACTGGGGAAGGAGGAAGCAATATTCAGCCCCCTCTTGCACCCTTCCCCAAATCACCAGCGACACCGTAAATAGTAACTCAGCAATCATTTCCATGTTGTAAGAGTATCAACAAAAATGATGTTATACATTAGGTTTTGCACAGGTGAGTAGGCATAGCAG
Source organism: Antrostomus carolinensis (assembly GCF_000700745.2). Taxonomy (NCBI): domain Eukaryota; kingdom Metazoa; phylum Chordata; class Aves; order Caprimulgiformes; family Caprimulgidae; genus Antrostomus; species Antrostomus carolinensis. The sequence continues at coordinate 84,882 of NW_010314029.1, forward strand.
CTACTAACCCTTTAAGGTACGTACACAAGTGGTAATGCTCAAGAATTGCATGGGTAAGGTTTCAACACTTCAATGACAGCTCCTAACTTGAGTTTGTTTTCTTTCACATCCTAGAGAGAATCATCAGATTTGGGGAACTGCAGTTTCTTCACGGCACAGTGAAGAACTTTTGACAACTTTTCTCCTTTTTGTTTAAGGTTCAATGACTGTCCTCAAAGAAGAAAAGCAATGGCAAAGAGGTACCACTTCAGAGGCAGGGAAAGCATTTTATTTGCTTCTACCCATGTTCACAAAGTTAAAACAGACAGCATGGAAGCATTCTCAATTTCAGCAGACAGCCTTTGAAGTGACAGCAGCAAAGTGCACATGGGAGGCAAGCACTACTTACTACCCCTGACTAAGGATGAAACATGCCTTACTCAAAGTAAGTGTTCCAGGTTTTGCTAGGATACAGTTAATTGTCTTCTTAGTAGCTAGAATAGCTGTGGTTTAGTTTCAGTGTGGGATTTGGTATGAGAGGAACGTTGATAAAGTACTAATGTTATTAGTTGCTGCTGGAGCTCAAGGCCATCATGTTTGTCTGGTTCACAGCTGCATTAAAACTGGGAGGGAGAAGTGCAATAAATAGCAAAACCCAAAATTGGCATTTGGATGTGTCAATGAAATATTCCATATCATACCACATAATGTTCAGTATATTAACTAGGGTTGACTGGAAAATGTGAGTATTCTTTCGGGGATCGTTTAGGCTCACTCTTCTATGATTCTGGGATTGCAGTTGTGGTTTTGGGACTGTCTCGGCTCTGGGATCACTGGCTGGCACAGGCTGGGCATCAGTCAGCAGGTGGTGAGCAACTGCACTGTGTATCACTCAATTGTATATTCTGTTATTACTGTTATTATGATTTTATTTTAATTAGTAAATTGTTTTTATCTCAAACCATGAGTTTTCTTACTTTTACCCTCCCAATTCTCTCCCCTACTCCTTGGGGGCGGGGGAGAGTGAGAGAGCGACTGTGTTTGGCTGCAGCCAAAGGAGTGAAACCACCACAGTAACAACTCATTAAGTACCTCTGTTACATATTATCATAAGGCATTAAAAATAAAATGCTGGTACCTAATCAGTAAGTTTCCTTCAGCAGAGCACCAGCCCATGGCCTGAGCTCCACCTGCAGAGCCCAGCTGTGGTATGGACAGTGAGCCACCCCCCTGCATGAGACCCACCTCACCTCCCACCCCAGCACCACCAGGACAGGATGTCAGGACTTGAAGCTTGATAAAAATTTCCCAAATTAACACAACCATGCCGCTGCTGTCAACCAAAGTGTCTGGCTAAGGTTAGCTTTAACCCACTGTGGGACTGGCAGACAGGATGCACTGAGTACAGCAGTTCTGTGCCAGCCCAAGCTACATTCTTTTTATCAGGGCACCAACAGCACAAAATCCCAAAAGATGTTCCAAAAATCACAACACCCCATTTAGAGCTAAAATTCCCGTGCACCAGCAGAGCCAGTTCTCTATTCTTTTGGATCCATAAGTAGCCCTAGAGACCTCCCTTCCAAATTCAATGAAGGATTTAGTCATCTTCAGCTATGCAGGAAATTTATTTGCTGACCAGGAATATCCCAATCTGCATGTGTCTTCTCCGTGCCTGCAGAAAGAACCACCCTCCCTCCCTCCCTCTCCTCGCAATTACAGTATCTCACCCTTACTGTACATCACACATCATGCAGCGTTACTCACGTCATCCTCACCAAAATAAGAGCCAAGTTCAAGCTAGCTCACAGAAAGCACAGAAACCACGCTCCCCTCCACAGCCCTTGTACCAAGTGGTAGGTTGGTTTGGGTTTATGTTGTTTTGTGGGTTTCCCCTCCACTCTTTTTTTTTTTTTTTTTTTTTTAAAGAACTTCTGATTTGGTGAGCCCACCTCCGAGTCCTGCCACTGGTATTTATGCAGAAACTAGCACTCTGTAGAGATACCTTTTAATATGAAAGTTCCCCAATAATTTTACATCACTGAAAAGAGGCTGAACTTCACAAAAGTGTATAAATTCTGTATGAAAGTGCTCCTATAATTTCTGTACTAATTTCAACAAGTTACACTAGGATGACTTCTTTTTGTAAATAAGCCTTTGGCTCACCCCTCTACGTGAACACTTTGTGTAGATGTAGTGGACGAAAGACCTCATGGGCTCTGTCCTTTGGAGGTTCATGTTCCCAATTTGTCTGGAAGGAAAAATCAGCCTGAAGCACCAATATAATGTCATGAAAAACTGACATGTTACAACAGTGTTGGAACTTGGAAATTATTTGCTCACTGCTTGCATGCCATGGAAGCATTCGGTAACATGTAGACAACTCCAGAGAATTTGGG
>NW_010314029.1:87333-155979 GCF_000700745.2 Antrostomus carolinensis
TTTTGGTTTAAACAGAACAAGGTTTAGCACAGGTTACAGACCTTTCAATGCTGGAAGCTAAGGAATTGTTTAAAAATAAAGCTTCTAAGACAATTACTACTCATTTTCTTATTTAAATAACAAAATCAGTGAACAATACCTACAAATTTCCAGAACTAATGGGTGCCAAAGCTTGATAAAAATCAGGCAGCCCTGATTAAAACAACAGGCTCAGATGTCATTAGCTGAAAAAGTGAACTTCAAAGGAAATTTTGGCAGCTAAGGTTTCATTAGCTAAAAAAACACAAATAAATCTAAAGCATGTTTCACAAGCTTACAAATACCACATGTCACCTCAAAATGCACTAATAAAAGAGCCAAACACTAATGAAAACTAGATCAGCAACAACAAACAGACCTTACCTAGCATGATGCTGTCAGGCAATACTATGATATAATAAAGCTGAAGCTCACAGAACACTTTTTCCAGGAATTTAACTACAGCCACGAATGTATTGTTTAGTTGACATAGCAAAAAAATAAGTATTCTATAACGATCAAACAGATACAACACAATATCAAACAAAACCAAATAGAGCAAAATCTCCTTTTTCTTCACATGCAACTAAAAAAAAAAAGAAACCCGAACAACAACAACAAAAAAACTCAACCAACACTTCACACAGAAAAACACACTGGGAATTACAGGCAAAAACAGCAAAATAAGTAATTTCAGGTCCACTTACAGTGAATTTTTCTGTTGTGCCACATGAGAAACAAGACAAAATGAAAAGCACACAATAAATCATCTTTTATACCTATGACAATATTTTGCAAACAAGAGATCATTCAGGCATCAAAGGAAACTTAGCACGTGAAAGATTATTTTTAGGATAGAGAAGAAGAGATAGTGAAGATACTAAAGCCCAATATTCTATTAACATGTTTCCTCCCACTCTCAGGTTCATAAATATGACTGACAACTTCAGGAATATTCCCTCCATTCACAAGTGCTGACATATTTCACAATACGCCCCTGAAACAGATGCAGCACAAGAAAACAGTGGATTAGCAACTGAACAGCAAAATTGCAGCTCCTGAAGAATTACTTGAACTTGCTTAAGTGCTGCTTCAGTGAGAAGTGTGTGCAGTTTTTTCAGTGTTAACCTTCCCAGCTACTAGAATCTGAAGAAATTACCTCATGTTTTGTCTAGTGAAGGAACAGGCAAAAGATTTGCCTGAGCTGACACCGGTTTTCCAGCGTCGCATTATGTGACCAGACCATTGGGTGGCAGCAGCAAAGCACACTGCATAGTACCCTAGTCAAAACCAAAACCTTCCAACATCTCGGGGTTCCCAAAGTGTATGAGCTTGATGCTCCATCTAATTTGTCAAAAAAAAGCATACAATACCAAAATAATTTCAAAACTTCCAACTGCTGCTTGCAAACAACTGCGTTACAATTGCAAACCCACCAGCTAGTAAGTGTAGAGCTCAAAGTAGTCATGACTCCAGCCAAAAATCAGAAAGGTTAAACAAATTCTTATTAAGCAATTGTTTGCAAATGCAAATATTTTGGGAAAAAAAAATTCTCAAAAAAGACAGCCTGGCTACCTTTTAACCATATATTCTTCCCCAAAAAGCAACAAAAAGCACTCTGATGTACACAGAGAAAAGCTGTAACCCCTGGACTAGCAGCTTGAGCTGGACATTGCGGCACTGACAACTGGTAGCACAGGCATGTTCTTGCCAGAGGTTTTCAGAGAGATGTGAAATGTGTAGAAACATGACAGAGAAGGAGAAAAAGGAAAATCCAAGTAGGAACTTGACCCTCACCCTATTGCTCCCTAGGCCCTCAGACCAGGCCTTCACTTCTAGGAAACATGTATGAGCTATAAATGAACTACCAACATAGTTTCACTTACCACAATGGGTGAAGACATGCTGTGGTCTGATCTGAGGTTTAAAGAAAGCCTCAGGAAGTCTCTTCATAGCATGAATTTAAGCACAAGCTCACACGCTGCTCTCTGGAATTCTGTTTATTGCAGTCTGAATGCTGCAATATGGGCACTAGAAATGTTTACATCTAGTAAATGTAATTTCTGCAGCAGTATCTGCTGGTAATCCCAGCTGCATTCAGGAAAGCAGGTGAGTCTAGACTCAAATCCTATTTGAACAGTATAGGCTTTTCAGCATAGTGGTGACATTTTCTTTTTAAAAATAAAAAAGCTGAAAGCTTTTCCTTAGATACTGTCAGTGTTCCTTCTCATTATCACTTGACAAAAAAGATTTTGGTAGGATAATATGATACATTCTCTGGTTATATTTCAAATTACTTCTGATGTTGTTAAGTCCTGAATGCAAAATCCTACGCAATTGCTAACACAGAATTCTGGATATAAAAATGGGATGGGAATTACAATCTTTAATATTAAAATATTCTCTAAAACCTGTTCTTTGACTGGTATGGTTTTATTAGCAATACAAACAAGACAACACAAAAAAAGTCATAATGAAGGAACAATATTTTTCATTTTAACAGCAGTTCGTTTGATTGATTAAAACAGGAAAAGAAATTTCTCACGTGCCTGTATGTTCAGGCTTTTAAATGTTTTGTTTTTTAGAAAGGTTGCTGTTTCCTCTTTTGATCTCTGTAATTTATGTTTCTCACCTGTAGTGCCTCAGAAGCTTCCCTCAATGCAAGCTAAAGCAAGTCCATCAATTTCACAGTCAAGTAGGAAAAGAAAACTCTAAAGGACGTGTGTTGTGGTAACTGCACACATCGCTGCTCTGCAACCACAGGTTCTCTGAGACAACCACCCAAGTGGATGCTTAACTCCTCACACACTCCCAACAAAACGTGCTCCTTGGCTGACAAAGCGCTCTCCTCATGAGCACAGCACACCACACACTCAACACTGCCGTGCCACTGTGACTTCTGCTCCGTCGCAGAACTCGGATGTGGGAACCTGGTCTGGGCTGCATATGAATTCAGCACGGAGTCAGCCGGCCTTCAAGCAATGCTGGCAGCATCACCTCGTACCTGGTTTTATTTCTGGGGCTTTCCTTCCTATCTCCTCAGCATTTGTATGGTTTTAAATTAGAATAATGGCAATATGGGCACAACTGGGGGCCTCAGACATAACTAAACCACGCACGGTTTTTACTAACCCCCAGTCCAAGTTCAACATATTTATTCCTTGATGCGCTACACTCCAAACAAAGTCCATATTACATTCCCTTTCTTCCACCAAATTCACCACTATTTTAAGATCTATTTTCAAGAATTTCTCTACTCTTTCACCTCTTTGCCTTACATCTAAAGTTTGGGGTTTTTCTGATTGGTTGGTTGGTTGGGTTTTTTTAACAGTTAACATCTACCATGTAATTTTGAACTGACGGAAGTAAAAAAAGCCAAACTGAGGAACAAGCTCTACTGTGCCAGTATGCTTAGGTCTGTGTGACATTTTCTATGACAATGTGACAAAATAATAATGTCCAGAAACTCACCTCCACCAGTTTGGACAGCAGTCAGCTGTGGTCCCATTTCTCGTAGCCCTTCACTGTCCACAGGATAAGTGGACGTTTGAGATGAGCTTGTTCCTTGTGTATCATCGTCACCCAACACTGTGGTCTGAGCTCTGAGCATCTCCAGGGCTCCTATGTTTGCCATCTCCTCAAAACCTTCGGACATCTGAGCCAAGGGAGAATCTCGAGATGCAGAGAGAAACGGGGTGTCCAGAGGCGAGCTTGGAGGGGACAACGATGACAAGGAGGATCGTGATGACAGGGATGCCAGGGACTGTGGGGTATCCAGAGACCTCCGCTGCTTATTGAAATTGGAGTGTCCAATGGGTTCAGCGTACGGCACATCCTTGGTCAGAGACTCGAAGGGAATGATGTCGAAGCGTAAGTGCTGCCCATAGTCTGTAGCGCTGTCTGATTTGTCGTACTGCGGAAGGCCATAGATGTCCGTAAAGCTGACCGAGCTGAGGGAGCCTCTGCTGGAGGCCAAGGATCCTCGACTGGAGGCCAGGGATCCCCTGCTGCTGCCAGAGGACATCGTGAGCGTGCTAGCTGACAGACTACAGCAGGCAAAGAAAGGGAAAACAAAAAAGGCCCTTTCAAATAAAATCAGAAACCCCAGCACAGACATAAAACACCGACCCAGATTACACAAGCAATTTTACATGTATTCAGTACAGTGACACAGAGAGATGATTTGGCAGTTTAAAGTCCAGCTTGTGTCTCTTGCCCTGGCCTCAAAAGCACAACCATGGCTGGAACAGCGCAAGTGGCAACCAAATCAGGACCACACGCCTGAAGACAAACAGTCCAACAAGATGAGTCTACTCTTTCCTCCAACGCTCAAGCATAGTTTGGCAGAAAAGAGGTCAGAGCAGGACCTGGATCAGTGGACTCAGTGTAAAGCCAGGAAGGGTAGATTACCATGATCCAGTTTGAATTTACCTTAATGATGGGTCATAAACATATCGGGGAGAAGAAGTGAGAAGGGATTTGGAAAGTCCTAACAAACTGCCATGTAAGCCTCACCCTCACAAGTTTTTCCAGTGCAAAATAAAAAAAGACCTTAAAATGAAACCTCTCCCAGTTCCTCTTACCACTCTCAGACAGTTATGGAGAGAAGAATATAAGTGACGGAGAGATGAAGTGAGACACACAGTAGGAACTGAGCTTTTGATGGTGGTGTGGTGTTGAGCTGAGGAATCCCCAAGAGCTGCATCTAAAAAGGCAGCTTCGAGTGTGAATATGCAAAACATTCTGGGCTTCTGTGTGGGTCTCAGCACACTCTCGTATTTAAATGGTAAAATTTTGTCATCTCACCAGGGATCAAAACCCCTCCTTTGGAGAAGGTATCAGGATATTAAACCTCACAGAATTTAGAAGAACATTATCCTCCTATTAGTAAAACTGTGATAATATTACAATGGGGTTTAAGTACTTGTCTTCTTTTCAGAAAATAAGATAACATATAAAGTTCCCAAATACACAAAATAATCTAGCCCAAATGGCCATCACTAATGCTATTTATAAAACTCCCATCCAAATAATCACATGCCCTAGACCAAACTTTATAAAGTCAGTAAAAAATAAATTTACTTGGCACACATACACAGAAGTATTAAAAGGTAAATTTTATAGATTATTAATACTCTTTTCTGCTGCAGTTAAACTTCAAAACCTGTTGGTTTTACATAGCTCACCTTTTTAACTGGGAGTGTAAATATGAGGTTAAACGCGTAGCTTCTTCTAGTTGCATAAGCAAACAATTTCTCTTTTCCTGTAACAGTATCCTATAATTAAACAGACACATATTACTATTTTTCTTCATTACAGTAGTGTTCAAGAAGTGCTAGGAGTTTTCCAAGTACAGAAAAATATCACTGCACTGCAGTTTGGAATATAAAAAGAAGTTTCACCGTTTAATGAAAAGTTTTAATTTATGCAGCTCATATGCAGTGATGGAAATTCCAGTAAGAACACAAGAACCAAGACTCCAGCAGAATTCCCAGATAAGAAAAGTAATTGAGGCACAATTTAAGAGTCATTATGTTGAAAATACATTACAGCAATTGGCAAAGTCATAAGAAGTACTAGATAAACACACCAGACTCTCAAAGAATATTTTCCCCTTGCACCAACCTGATTGTGCCAGTGAAATACAGAGAACTACTATGACGTTCGTCACTTTGGCAGGAAAAAAATATTCCAAACAGCCCTATTATCCAAGCTAATTAGTGTCACTTTCAAACATAAAAAGACAAGTTTTGCAGGACTTCCGTTATGCAGTAACCATAAAACTGAACTTTAAGCTCTAATTCTAAATGTTTCCAGTACATTTACATATCTTTATATTTAAGCATGTGATACAGTGATTTGAATACTAAGCTATGACAAAAATCTCTCACTTCAACGTATTTTTTGCCCATTCTAATAACAAGCAGCTGAATTACTCAGTACCGCTGCCATGACACCAATGGAGCATACCTATAATGCTGTCAGTCTCATACACTTGTAAGATAATCTCAAAATACAGAATTTAACTTGTTAAAACTTCAAAGAATAGATTTTATCTATTCATATCACATTTATTCTTTTCCTGAATCCAGAATTGTAAGTATTCCTGATGTTTTGTTTTTCTAAGCCAAATCACTGAAATTCAAAATAAAATCAGGGTGGTACTCTGTTTTGTGTTGTAAATTCGTATGTCCAGGAAAGTTACTGATCCAGCCCTGCATTCACAAGTTGGCTGGAAATTGGGATTCTGACAGACAGTTTGGAGAAAGCAGATTAAACTTATTTGAGTGCTTCAGATCTTTCTCAACTGCAAAGACAGCTGTTAGAATTCAGGCAGGATTGAGGGAGGTGGGGGGTGGACAAAAAGGGAGTCCTTCTGGATAAAACAAAATGGCAGCATTAGTTTCAATAAACTTTGGATGGTTAAGATATGAAAAAATATGTCTTTGTTAGCAGCAAAACAAATCTCTCAACTTCTTTGGTCTCCAACTTCAGCAATTCATATGCTGGCAAGGGGCCGCAGCGCTATGCTCCAGCAACCCCACCGCCCTCTGGGGAGGCTCCTTTCATTGCAACCACACCGCAGAAGCTGAGCGCTCAAGTGTGTGCAAGGCTGAAGCTTTTCTCCTGCTTCTGTGGACCCCGGACCAGGTTAACCAAGTGGTGCAATGAAGGCTGCAGCTCAGCTCTGTAAACTTACATGATAAAGGCACTGCATGCAGAAACCAAAAGAAACGACAAATTGATGCAAGAAACTTAACTGATTCAAAAGCTTGCAGGAGAAAGGAGGAGTATTTACACCATGTATGATACAAAACAAACTTAGGAACCTACACTCCACAGTAATCAATGTCGTAAGGTAGGTACCTGCGCTACAGGGCAAGAGATGCCTCCAACTAAGTCTGCCAGCCAATCTTAAAACAAAACAAAAACAAACAAAGAAAAAAACCTGTCATACAGATTTTAAGTTAGTTCTGATCCGCATGTAACTTGGTGCCTTTAAAACTCAGTAACAGAACAGAACTGGTAATTATTTAAAGAGAAAACTTCATTGTATTTCACAATTAGGAGAAAATGGAAACAGAAAAGCAGAACTGGGAATGGTTTTGGTTATTCCTGAGCCTAAAACAAACAAGTAAGTTAAGGCTACTAATAGTTAAACTTTCCTACAATTTGCTATACAAAAATAGAGTGCCCTTCAATATTATTCTAACTTCTACTCAACTTTTTGCTAGCATTTGAAATATCAAGTATCATACTGGAACGCTGGTTTCCACAGCATGAACTACATGGAAAAATAGCTTGGCCTTCTTGCCAACATAGTATGCACTACCTAACATGAGAGACCAAAAACAACAAATAAAACTTACTACACTGCAGTGTCAAGTGAACTCCCTTTTCTGTCAGTTTAAGCTGGAAAGCCAATGTAACAACATTGCAAAAACTGTAAAATATATAACATTGAACTGCAGCTTGGCTGTGAATTTTCTAGTTATTGCCTGAATGTACTGTCTCAAGTAAGCCTTTCCAAGGAAATTAAGTTCTCAAAATTTGTAAATGGAAGGCACTTACAAATATTTTAAGTGTCTTAATTAAGTAAAAAAAAAAAACAAAAACCAAAACAACCTTAATTATTTAACTTTCCTGTTATAAGGCAAAAGCCAAATATAGGAAAGTATCTTTGTTCTGAAGTTTTTGGAGATGATTATTACTCCACTGAAAAATAACAGAAAAATCTTTCACTACCGAGGCCGAGTTATTCAGGTCTCTATTATCCAACAATATCACTCAGACTTTCTCCAAGCATCTTCTGTGACTCTATTCTGATCTCTTCTTCCTATTCAGACTTTTTAGATGAAGGAAAGTAGAACTAACTCTCTAACTCCTTCAGAAAACTTCAAGACAGAATTAAATAATGGCAGTCAGAAGCAGTATCTTCCTTTTTTGAAAGCAAATTACTCTAGTAACTTTTTTTTTGTTGTTTCTTAATCACAGGGAAATTCCTTGCTCTTCCTTTTGAAACTACCTATATGGATCTTACAGTAGATAAGAAAAAGATTTAAGTTCCCATACCTTTCAGTGGCCCCATGAGCAGACGTTGCTCGAGCCCGCTGAATTTCATCCTCCAAGCGTCTTTTTTCTTCCTCCAAACGTGCAATGTCTTCTGGGGATCGTCTCTGCTGACTGATGAGCTGCAGCTCCTGAAGAAGAGCCTCCTTCTCTTTGATGAGCTGAAGACGGTCTCTGTCTGCTTCAGCCATTCCTGGCCAAGACTCATTGTCTAGCAAGGCCAGCTGCTGTTGTATATTCGAAACTCTTCAAAAGAGAGTAAACATATTTCAAAACTTAGAAGAGACAAAGAAGACAATTAAGACGAAAAATACCAAAAGGTGAAGCCTGTTGGCTTTTGTGACTTTTTCTTCTTAATTTTGACACAAGAAAATTTAGAGAAGTTTGGAAGGATTATTTGTTTCTGTTTTTTGGAGTGCTTCTGTTTGTTCATTTTGTGTATTTTTAAAACACTAAAGAACTGTAAGAGCTTCTAAGTGTGTAGCTATATAAGAACTACAGAGCATTTATCTATCTCATGGACAATATCTTTTTTCACAGCTTTCTCATTTTGCAATAAATCAATTCATATTTTAGAGCTCCTGAGTTTGCTGCCTGTACAGCTGATGTTGTTGAACATCCTTTCGTTCCTCATTCTTCCACTATCAGCTCCTTAACTTGGGATTTCAAAAGCAGAGTCAGAAGTTGAAGGGGATGAAGGAAAGGTGCTTATCTAGTGACAATAGGTCCATACATTCATGTCCCACCTCAGCAGAGAGGTGGCTCAAGGTGTTGAAAATATTAGGCAGTCCTGACCAACAACAAAATTTTAAGAATAAATAAGCTGTCAGTAAAACAAAAACATAGGTCTGGAAAAAAGATTGACTGGTTACAAAATACAGGTGGCTTTAGATCATCAAATCAAGCAATTAAGTAAGCTAACTTGATTTTTCTGTACTAGGCTTTATAGCCAAAAGTACTTTCCTCTAGCTCAGTATGCTGAGCCACTACACAAAACAACAGTTGTAAGAATAATTCCACAGTTGACATTTTAAGAAAATGTTCTGCTAAAAACAAATTTTGAACTCTTATAAATATTACAAAGAACCCTAAAGCTAGAAATTTCACAAATGTTTCTTTTGGCAAAAACAAAATATATATAAGCATAACAGGGAGAACCTTCTTTTCCTGTTAGGTATTTATGCTTGTCTTACAATGGTCAATTTAGGCACTTCAGAATGTTACAGTTAAAACAAAAAGTAAGAGAAAATCTAGTTTTCTAATTTTTGAACATTTGAAACTAAAGAACTGTAAAACAGTTATGCAACAGCACAGCTCAGTTTCATCTTCATTCTGAAATGGTAGCATTCAAAGTTAAGTGCACTGTAAAAGATGATCTCCCTATAAATAAATAAGTAAATAAATAAATAAATAAAACCATATGTAAAGCCAGCCATAAAAGCGGGATATGCATTCCTTCTTTTGGTAAGTTAGATTTTTAAAGTAATCTTTTTTTCAAAATATCTGGTAAGAAAGAAAACATAATAACAAACAAAGCAAAGTAAAGGCACATAACAAACAAACAGAAGATCCACAGTGTGATAAAGTGTTTAAGAATAAAAGAAAAGGCATAGACGTGACAAAGGTTAAGTTTTCTCCATCTGAAAACAAAACCTCATGCAATGTTTATTTCAGACCGACATCTGGAAAGTATTTGGCCATCTTATTATCAGGGGAAGGGAAATAAAATATCAATATAAATCACTTCCCAATGATAGCATTCATATAAGAATAGGAATTTTACTGTCAATTTTGTCAAATAGATTTCTCCCCGTCCTTAGGTTTAATTTATAGCAAGTAAAGACCTTGGGTATTATGTTACATTTTAGTCTAAAGTGCAATAGTTTATCAAGCTCTTCAATACCATTTCCTCCTCCTTGCAATTAATAACCAACTTCCTGCTAACAGCTACTGAAAGCACCACTGTGAATTGATACGTATAGTCTACATATTTCATGCCCCAGCTATTGTGCATGAATTCCAGATGCAGCTGCCTGAAGAACACCTCGACCCATCAACAAAACGTCAGGGGCAGGAAGAGCGAGCAGAGTCAGGACCCCTCGTCTCTCCTACCCAGGTTGCTACGCTGTTAAAGATTCAGTAAACACTCCTGAAGGCCTCTACAGCCTGATTTTTCAAGTGTTTGGTGCCAAATGAAACAAACGGGAACTCAAGGTCCTTTCAAGAGAATTGCAGAATTCAGCTACAATTGGATAGATACATATATATATATATATATATATATATAATCATAGCTTGGCAAGCACGTGTGCAATCAGAGGAGCCCTGGCAATGTATTTGAGTGACCATGTTCATAAGCTCTTACACAGCTTGCGGATGAAAGAAGGTGAGCTGTGTTTGGTGAAGTCTCTGGGTTGTTTTAGAAGAAAGCTGAAGGACTGATTGTCTCCTTCATTTTAACACTCACTATTGTTTTGCTAACTATTTTTCTAATGCAGGGTGAGCTGGTTAAGAAGCCGACCACAGGAGCAAATAAATGCTAACACAGGCAACAAGGAAGAGAGAAGTACCAGCAGGCAAGAGGGGAAGGTGGGATCCCCCCTTTCAGAGCCAGTTAACCAAAGAATCAGCTTGCCTGTAGAGTAAAACACCACCCTTAATAGAAGAGGTTTTAATTCAGACTCCTGAGCTTGCTGAGAGCACGTAACTAACTCCCTTCGTGTATGACATTTCAGTTTAAAGTTTGTTTTTTCCTCTCAATTTCTGTTATGATGATGCCTTGAAAGTAGGAAGTTGTCATACAGTAACTTAATTATACTGTTATTAAAGGGAAAAGTACTGCTGCAGACAAAGTTTGTATCTCTGAAGAGTTCCAAAATCTGAACAGGCATTTACTTTGATTCCCTTGACAGTCTTAGCATTTCAGCTAGCTATTCCTGTCTCTATGTTTTTCCTTTAAGCAAAGAAAAAGCACTTGCAAAACACGACATAACACAGGAATCTGTTAGGAGGGGAACTACAGCACCAGTAAGCCTGTTTTCTGCAACCTGTATTTCCTGCAAATGAACTGAGGTTTTCAGGGAATTTTGCTGCTTGCTTTCCACTGAGGACTCCCAGCATATGGCAAGTTGTTCCAAAAACCTACCAGTGATAAACTTTTAAAAATTTATCTTCTTGGCTAGAAAACATCCCCAAGGTTTTTACAGTCTCACTCACTCAAACCTAAGAAAAGTATCTGAGGAGTCCCGTTCAGTTCTGCTAAAGACATAATAAAAAATCCTCTTAAGCATGTTCCATAATTCTCCCAACACGAGTTTTTCTTCCCAAATGCAATAAATGCATAAATAAGGAATTTCACTGTGCTTATGCATGACAGACTCTATACCTACACTACATCAGCCATTCTCACTGCCAGTAACTCACAAAAAAGTGGCTGTTTTGCATTTTCAGACCTAGTGCATATATTCACCTACCTTAAGCATTCACTTAAATAAACCAATGACTTGACATAGACTGCAATTTAAAGGAAAAAATAATATTTAGGATCCTTTGTGAAGCCTTTGTTTTTCAAACATTTTTTCCTTCCTATTGGATATTTAAAAAAAAATGTTACTTCTTAAGTAGTCACTGTGAAAGACGACGTTTGCCAGATACTGAGGTCCCTACTAATATAGCAATTTAACATATTCCAGGGGAAAAAACAGTTAATGTTGAGCCATCAACATTCCAGGCATTTTGCCCATTCCCATCCTTGCATAACAAGTGCTGAGGAGCTTGCATTCCACGCTGGTGTAGGTGGTATCAAATGACTGGTTTCCCTAGGTAGGCAGACCCACTTGCTGCTTATTTCAGTATTTAAAAATTTCAAATGGAGATGACTATAACAGTTCCTGTTAAGCAGAAAAGCAGGAGGGGCACAGATAGGATGACAAAGGTTTAACCTGGTGATCTGAAGTAAACACTGATTTGAAATGGCAAACTTGCCCTGAAATGGCCACACTAATGTAGCTAGAATGATGCCTAGCCCAAGATAATGCAGACATAGCATGAGGGAAGATCAGTACAGCCAGTAGTTTATTACAAAAACTACATTATGGGGGCAAAAAAGCATGTATTTTCAGAATTTACAGCGTGTCTGAATTGTTATATATCTATACAGACCCTTGAGACAAAACAGGCCAAGCCTTCTGTCATTGGAAATATCTGGGGAACCTAAAAGATTTTGTTAGCATCTAGAACTTCATCTTCAAGACTGCAATCTGAATCCAGCACTAATGAAATTATACTGCTGAGCTCGAGAACATTTCCCTTTAGAAGAGGTTATTCATTAAAACACAGCATGAGAAGCGAGATTAAAGTAAAAATCACTTTTTGCAAGATGAAAGAGTCTGATTTACAATTACAGTTAACTGCACATTTAGACTGTTACTCAGATTATGAACAAGACAGGTGCCTCGGGGAGGGAAATACTCTGAAGGAATACAAAGGTCCTATCTCATGCTCGTAAAAGGGACAAATTACGGATCTCCTATAGCTAGCACTTCCTAACCTACAAGCGCTGGTATTTCTAACTTAAATAAGTTCTTTGAACTTACTTTGAATTTTCCAAAGAAAAAAAAAGTCACAGTACTCCCCTACACTGAAATGCCTAGATGTTTGGGTGACATATCAGACCATTCTACAGCTGAGGCCTTTGTTACCTGTGGAATGGGAAGACCGGTGGTGATAAAATAAAGAAAAAAAATTCCATGGCTATGATTTGGAGGAGAACAGTGGCTGAGATCACACAAATATGCAGATATGATAAACATAAATCAACCCAGCTTACTCTTTTCCTTAGGCTTATAATGGGCTTACAATGGGACCCAGTTCTCTGCCACTTCAGGTAACAGGGAACTTCTCCCACGTGCAGTACCCAGAGGAGGTGGCTGCCGGAGTGAAGACACATAATGAAGGCCATAAGAACTCGGTAATTTCTGGAATTTATGGACCCTTGTGAGAGTGGATTATGATTTACATCCAAAGATTCCCCAAGGCTAGAGAAAGGGGAAGAAAGAAATGGAAAGAACAAGAAGCTGAGGAACTCAGCCAAATGCTCACAAAATTTCTCCACTGTGTCTACTTTGGCTGCTCCTGCAAGTATGTGCCACTGTGGCTTTGGCAGACAACACGAGTACGCTCTGTAGAATATCCAGCCTTCCTGGCAGCCCAATTCAATAACAAGGAGGTCTTAAATTGGCTTATGACACTCGTGAAACCTTAAGAACCCACTGGCATTTTGCAGACAAAATTAGATATCCACCTTCAGGAAAACTGCAAAGTCTGCTAAAAACAATGGAAGAGAGGAATTAGTATTTTCCGCAATTCACAGGTAAACTGCCATAATGAAAATTTTAGACAGTTCAAGAGCATGGCTCAGCTCCCTTTATAACCTAAAGAAAAAGTTTTATGTTTAAAAATCGACACTGGGAGATTTAGCTTTAGCTGACATGCCTGAGCCAGATATTTATGTGATATCAAGCAAATTGCTTCATTCCTAAATCAGATTTTCAGATTAGTTTAGCAGAATAAAGCATGCAAATCCACTGAATTTCACTAGAAATTAGTCAATTACACCTTGGAACCTGCCTACAGAAGATGAATTTTAACAGGAAAATACTTTACTATGTTACTGCATCAGTACTGGAATGTTGCTATCAATATCCAACCAAAATGTATTTTGTTAGTACAAGTACACATTGTACTGACACACTTCTGCTTGTGCTAGTGCTTTTAAAAGCCAAACTGAAAATTAATTTCAGTAATGAGACAAAAAGCTTGCAACAAAGTAACTATTCAGCAATTATACTGAAAAGAAAGAAGTAACATTCTTAAAGGGAAGTGGAAATATTAAGCATAGCTGAGGAGGAGGCTTTTTCAGGGCAAAAAAGATCTGTTGACTGACACTGTATGATTTAAAGAATTGAACTGAAAAATAACATCTCTGAATTCAAATTTACAGAAGGTATAAGCAAATTACTCCTTTTTCATCCAAATTAGATAAGATGTTTGAAGATACCTGGATGTATTAGTTCATTAAAGTCAGCTACCATCAGATTGGACTATTTAAAAAAAAAACACAGTTAAAAATTTTGGTGCTTCTTATTGGAGTGATCATTTCTCATCTATCGATTAATACACTTCACAGGATATTAAGCATTGCAGCAATCACATTTCATGATCATTTGCTAAAATACTTCATGTAGTCATTATACTGAACTGTAAAAATTGTAAGTTATCAAAGAAAAACAATTTGCTTTTGATTTCTCTTTCTATGAAACAGTCTACTCAGAAAAGTGCTCGAGGGGTACACTTTCCAGTGTGCAAATGCTTTCATGAGAGGTGGTCTCACTGAAATAGCAACTGAAACTAAAAACGGTATTTATCCAGGCAGCTTGGGGCCGCCTGTTCAAAAAGACTGTCCTGCCTCCCTCCAGCTTCTCTGGAGGGCCACACTGACAGATCTGAGAGAAGAAATTTCATGGAAATAAGGTACAGTTTATTTAGAAATAATGGGGGGGAAGAGAAGAGTAAAGAGCAGAAGAAAAGCAATTGAGTCCCTCTTCAGCTGGTGAGTTAAAAAGTAGAATTTGCATGCCTCCTCCCAGAGCCGGAATCAGACACAGGAGAGAGGACCTCTTTCTTCCCCAGAGTGCTGAAGATGTCAGAACCCACAGCTCACATCATCTGAAATACTCATGGGAAAAATTTAATTCCAAATTATCCAACTTCCTTCCAGTGGGAAACTGAAGGGGGGAAAAAAAGCTACATGAATGTCTTAATTTATGCAAAGGCCAAACCACGCAGTAGTTAAGAGAGATTTTGAAGGAGAAGTAAAATAAAATTATCTTTTATAAGGGAGGAGAGATATTTTGGGAGTAAAAGCCAACTTTTCTACTATCACTGGGTCTCATCTCCTGAATTCCTCATGATAGTTCATTCAGAAATCGCAATACTGCATTCAGACACCATATACATAGAATATATTTTTATTTTTAAAAACTTCTTTACTACATATGGCAAATATTCTGCTGGTATCTAGAGCTGTATGATCTTCTGGCTAGATTCACAGGACTACCTAAAATGCAACATGCTGCCTTTCAGTTTGTGGGCTTTTATCCCCGCTTTCCTTTAAGGGAAAAGATATACTTTTCTCCTATCGTTTATTTTAAAAGTCTCTCATTAAAACTTGGAAATAAGACAGTTTGTTTGTTGTACTTATTTGCTATAAGTTTCCACATCCTATTTGACAAGCAAGTAGTCATAATATACTGCTTTACACTTGTGACATACTGTAGCATTTTAATTTTCTACTTTGTAGATTTTAATCCATCACAGCACATTCCGTCACCCACACTGTGCAGTAACAGTAGATACTTCACCAGCCACGGGAGAACGAACACAAAGATATTTAGTAGAGACAAAAGCCCTACAGAAATGCCAGCAAGCTAAGGGGAAGGAATGCATGATAAATGAAGAATGCAACCACAGAGATAACTGGTAGGGGCAATGAGCTTTGTGCAGTTCCACTCAAAAGCTGAAAGCTGATTACTTCCGTACAACATACTGGGCAGAATAAGGCTACTATTTTAAAGCAACTAACGTGCTTTTGCTAAATAACAGACCATTGTCAGAGCTGCTAGCCCGGGACAGCAAACCTACCCTTACTGCAATCACTATTCTCTAGTTGGAAGGTCAGTTACTTGGATTTTCTACACTTAATTAACATCAAACCCTGGCTCACTTCTGATGTTCAGAAATACTGCATTCCATGCACAAACAAATGTTCAGCATTTCCAGCTGAGAAATGCTTCTGCGACTGAAAAAAAAAAAAAGAAACCACCAAAAAAACCCCTCACCACTCCTTTTTCCTGAAATAGCACACAAAGGAATTGTTTTGAAAAAAACATAGAAAAGGTATGTCAGAAAACAAAAGTAAAAACATTTAATACAATCTTCACAGCACCAGTGGCTCTGCTAAACTAAACAGTGTAAAACTAATTCTATCCTCCTCCTTTCAGCAACTGTCATGAACCCCTAAATTAGCACTGGACTATTAAGTGCTAAGGGTTAAGTCTGTGGCCAAACAGGACACTGAGGGTTTTTGTTTTCTCCTTTTTTCCCCCAATTATTTAACCTTTAATAGGTAATAGTCACGGGTATTGGCATGCAGTATTTTACAATGCAGACTTTCATTCCAGCTGCAAATCCTGAATATTTAGCCATGTATCTCTAACATACTTCCACCAATTTAATTTTTTTAAGCCTGTATTGCATCCAAATGTGGGTAAATTTTCCAAGAACAACAAAATGGTGAATTGCCTATAAAGGTTTCAATCCCTGCCAAGACATATGACAAGAGTATGTTTTCCCCCAAAGAAAAAGTCACCATAACATGAAAAAAATGAGACTATAGTATTGAACTCTTTGTTTGTTCTGAGAGATGTAAAAAAACGCAAAATACACAAAGTTGCAAAGAAAAAATAAAAATCCTAACTAAAACAAATTTTAAAACTAAGGTTTTCAAAGTTAACTATACAGGATCTTTCAAGTGTCAGTCAATTTTAATAAGAGAATGTTCTATCAGCACAAATTAAAATAATCATAAGTATATAAAATTACCACGTTCAAGTCATCACCTATACCTACAGTATTGTTCTGAATACGTGGAAAATACTTTGAAAACAATGAGGTTAAATGAGGACCCAGTAAACTATATTAGTAGGTAGTATTTTTATAATAGTATCAAATAAGAATAGATTACTTTTACAAAGTCATTAAAAAAACACTGCAAGACTGACCTCCACAAAAGAAACACTTATGATAAAGCAATTAGATTCAAGGACTTAGTGAAGAATTAATCTATTTCAAGGTGGGTTTTTTTAATTTTTATCATTTTTTTTTTTCAACCTTAACATTTATTTTTATGTACCCTTTTGTTTAGCTCTGAACATCTTCATTTATCTCACAGGAAGTTCTGCATTCTTTCTTCACGCAGAGTTCACAACTTCAGTGCACTGAACTTGGAACACAGTTTTGGAAAGCTCTGAATATACTGACAGACCAGGCTGGCAAGTGTAAATTTAAAGACTGCTTATGTTGAGGTTTGAGAAGAAGGGGAAAAATTGTAAAATGGTTCAATTTAACTGCTGCAATTTTGCATTTATACAAGTGTAGAACAGTGCTGACATTTAGCTTTATCTCTGCAAACAAATATAATTAGCTTATTATAAAGTCTTACGTTTACCTAAGTTTTTATTATCTGCAAACCACTCAATAGTAAGCAAATTAGTATTCCTAAAGACATTTCAGCTAGCAGGCTGGTTCCAGTTCTACTTTGAAAACTTTAATCACAAGAGTTAAAATAAAAACCAACAAATTTATCTTTAATTACCTTTTCTTGGCCTCTTCATACTGCCAGTTCAGTCTTACTTTATCTACAAGTCTTGTTTTGTCATCAAACCCAAACTTTTGCAGAGTTGAAGAGCAAGGAGAGGGGGAAAAAGAGAAGGAAAAATGACAATTTAGAAACACTCTCACGATAAAGGAAGGGCAAAATTAGTCTCACTTACTGGAATCATTAATAAACCTCAATGCTTTAGGTAACAACACAATAAAAAACAATTTCAGACTTTAGAAATAAAAAAAACTGGCTTATCACTAAAAATACAGAAGATAATATATTCATAATATATTCAATATATTATGATCCTGGAAACCAAGAGTTAGCAAACAGAATCACTGATGAATGGTCAAAGCTTTTCAACTTTATCCGAGCCTAAAACACAAAGAGTATTTTAAATGAAATATTTTACTACTTGATACAGCTATTTTATAGGTGGTTTAATTAGAAGTAATTCAGATTACATTCCCTGTACTGTGATGTGTTACCCAGCACTTAGATCATTAATGTGTTTTAAACAGTACTACAAAAACATCACCCGATCCTTGAACCAGTCACAGAATGCTGATGTATGCTACAACTCCTACTGTACGCGTTCCAGTTTCTACAGCAACCTCTCTCCATCTCAGGGCATCAGGAGTTCTCCTCTTCAGAGGTCTGCGTACAGTCTAGTAGTTAAAACCCAAGTCTCTAAGTGCTTTGCTGCACCTCCGGATTTCTCACCCAACTGCTGCTTTTGCGCTCTTCATCACCAAATGCATAAAAAATCCAACTCTTTTTTACTCACATTCCCCTACCAATAATTCAGGAAAACAATTAACATAATTATGTAATTTTATTTTCCTAACAAAAAACCTATACCTGATAAACAGAGTTTTCAGACTATACTTGGCTTGTCTTGGATGGCATTCAATGTGTATTGTGAATGGGGAAACACTGATATGTTCCTTTTGGTAATTTGTTTCAGAATTCAACAACCACATCCACCACCAGTCCAAAAAATGACATCCCAAAGGCATCATCTACCTAACACACTGCAAGACAGCCTAGTGTTAGCCAAGTTTTCTTAGATGCTTTAGGAGTATATCTTCTTAAAAACACAGATTTCTTCTTCTGCAGAGGCCCCCTGGAGACATCCAACTTGGCAACTAGTCAGCAGTGAAAGAAGACAATAGAGATGGGATGATGAAAGCCTACACTTAAAAAGTTACATAGTTCAATAAAAATTTCTAACCAAATGTGGAATAACATCCGAACTACAGGACTAACAAACTACAAACAGGTTGTCTTCTTGCTTTGTTGTCAATCTCATCCACAGAAACAAGTGTTTTATTGCTGAAGAACAGCTAGGCTGCCACAGTGCGAGTGCAAGCCAAATTTTATTATTTGGAATGCACAGTTCCATTCATACAGAACTATATCCAAGGAATGCAATTATATTCTTCTCAAATACCATATTTAAAGGCATATTTGAGCTTAAAGGTATGACAGACTAGATCAGAAGTTTTGTTAGTTTCTACAAAGAATACTTTGAGACTCTAATAAATACTTTCCTTGTCTCAGAGAAAAAGAACAGAGGTCTACCCTACATCTTTGATGTATATGAGCAATGACAACAAGCATGATAAAAAACAAGATTTAAAAACAAAACCAGACAAACAAAAAAAACCCCATCTATCACTACTAAAAGAATGCTAACACCTCATACTGTTGCACAATCAGGTCTCTGCTGCAATTCCAAGCTGGTTAAAGCGCGTTCTTCCTTCCTGCACCATTACAAGCACCAGTAAGTCAGAGGTGGCAATATGAAGAGGTCCATGGACACCTCAGCCAGAGCTGTTACTCAGAGATGAACCTGTGGTCACCAGAGCGATGATGTGAGAGCTGGCTGAGTCTGGGAGCTGACTTTACCTGTCACTGACCTGCGAGCACGTTGCTATGCCCTGTGTCACACTCAAGTAGCAGAACTGCAAAGCCCAACACTCATGAGTGCCTTTCACACACTCTGGAAACAATAAGCAAACAACTCCCTCGCCACCAATACTGCTTTGGATTTTTCGTTCTGCTACAGCCAACACCTCTTAAATTAAATCAGGAAATAATGATGTATCACTATAGTACAAAAGCAGCTTATTTTCTACAGCAAATGCCTCGCACAGGAATGCATACCTCTCCAGTGATGTCAGTCTGAGAACAAGCATCACAGTGTTGTTGAGGTAAACAGGAGTCGCTGAGCGAACTAGAATTGTGCTGGAGATCCTGCAGGGAATCTGTAATACAACAGCTATTCCTGAATCCATCTGTTAACTTGGCCAGGCTCTACAGTAGAAGAGATATATTAAAAAAAAAAAAAAATAAAAAATAATTTATTTTTAGAATCCTTTTATTAATAGAAAACAAAGAAAAAATTATTTGTTTTAGAAATATGACAAGTAGGTTGCCTATAAAGAGTTATTTACAGAAAGTAAAACTCATCACAGTGTTACTAACAGGAAGAAGCTTTGCTTTGAAATAAAATTCTCCTTTTAAAAGATGCATTTAACAGTAAAGAGATTTTAAATTATTTGGTTTAGAACTATGAATGTTTTAGATTTTGTACAGTTTACAGTTCTTTAAATCTACCAGCTGTCAACTTTCAGTTTAGGCAACAGGGAACACAAATGTGATTCACCTGCCCTTTTGCCATCTTCTGTACAGGTTACATTCCTTAGCCACTACTGCTATCACATCCAACTTGATGAATACCTTGTATTGATTGTATTTTTATGACCGCTGGTTTCACCCTTGTGCTCTCTTACCCAAGGTTCAATAGTTAAGAGATATTTTACACTTTGGGTTAAGCAAGGGACATCTCTCCAATGTCTAGACAATGACGCAAACTCTGAGGGTAAAGCACAGACCTAAAGAAGCCTTTAAGGGGAAAGAGGAGTAAAACAGAATCACACAAAATAAGAACAATAACTTGTTTGACAATACAGGCTTGGATGGCAGGCTCTTAAAATTCCTTTAAAAAAAAAAAAGATAAAATTGTTAATATAACTTATTTTCTGATTGTGCATCCCCTCTTTTTCAAAAGTTACAGATAATGTAGTATCAATAACAAAACCACTGTGCAGACTGTCATTTATGATGGAGACCCTAGAACACTAAAAAAATACATTAAAAAATTAAATTCTGTCCCATCACTAGAAGATAAAGGACAATCAAACTATGTGAAAAAAAAAACAAACAACAAAACAGAAATTGGAAGAGCTGTATAAATCATAACATAACTAAACCATTTGGTTCTAAAAATACACATAAGTACTCTCAAAACTGCTTACTACAGTATCAGAGACAAATGAGAAGCCCTGCATTGGGAAAAGGCTGGCCCTCAGGAATCTCAGTGGCTCTTGTTGACAACTGCTGATTTGCTACAAGCCCCATCTATTGTCCATATCCAGCTACCAGGAGATTTCTTAAGTCTTCAAAGTGAAGTTTAAAAAAGATAACGCATCAATGCTGCCTTTTCTTACAACAAATTTAACTAATGGAGTCAAGAAGATGAAGCTGTGTAACAATAACTGGCTGTTGCTCACAGGAACAGCAAGGCCACCTTGAAGATGAAGGCATCCAGTTTTGGAGCCTAGAAAGCATCCACAGCAGTTGCAGCAGGCCTGAAACTAGCCAGCAAAAGCAGTTTTTTTCTGGTGGCCTTTATTTCCATCATATGCGGCCAATCCTTTTGTTCTCATTAAATGCCGGTCCCTCCCTCAGGCCTGCCTCCACTAGAGGAGAAAAAGAGGGAAAATAGCCAGCCTGGTGCAGCACAAACAAACAGGTGGGCTCCCTACCCACAGGAGTGGGGGCCCTGTGCTCCTCCCTGCCATGCCCCCTAATCACACACACTTCGTCTTCTTCCTATTAGGGAGCAGCAGGGAAAGATGTAGGTACGTGCCAGATGTCAGAGAGCACGTGCTGCTTGCTCTTCAAGGTCTGGTACTGGGTCTGAGTGGGGCTGGAATTTGCAGTCAGCAGTGGCAGGGGCAGAGGACAGTGCAGAATGATGCCAACAGTGGGACAATGCTACCGCTACTTGCCTCCAGAAGCTCAGTCTGTCTTTGGTCCCCAGAAAAAGCCAATTCTTCTGCCACCTCCCAGTTGAACAGTGCATGAAAGGAGGGAGTAGAGAGGTGGGGGTCGGTCTGTTCAACCAAATAACAAGTGATAGGACATGATGAAATGGCCTCAAGTTGCACCAAGGAAAGTTTAGATTGGATATTAGGAAGAATTTCTTTACTGGAAGGGTTCTCAGGCATTGGAACGGGTTGCCCAGGGCAGTGGTGGAGTCCCCATCCCTGGAGGTATTTGAGTTGTGTAGGTGTAGTGCTTAGGAACGTGGTTTAGTCAGGGACTTGTCAGTGTGAGGTTAATGGGTGGACTCTATGATCTTAAAGGTCTTTTCCAATCTAGGCGATTCTGTGATTCTGTGACCTTAGTATGAAGGGCAAATGAAATAGTTTCTTCTCAGTTCTGAGAGAGCAAAGTTCAGTTTCGAGTCACGTTGATGAGAAATCCCTGAAGTTCCTTTATCCTCCAAGACTTGCTGCAAAATGAGCTGCTCCACAACATAGCAAAAAGAAAACCAGAGTGTCTTCCACTTTATGAAAATTGAAAATTGCAGACTCCTGTCTAACTCTCTTCTTCATAACTCACTGGAAATCATCCAGTCCTGTCAGTCTCCTGCTGTACAGAGGATCAAGATGGATACCCAATGGGTTTATAATGTGGAAATAATTATTTCAAATCATAGCTACACAAACAACAAACATCTAACATGTCCTCTTCCCAGTAAAGCAGAGCCAGTCACATGAACAGAAACTGAGGATTAAGAAAGCCCAAGGTTTCTCACAAATAAGCTATGTCTCATCTGGCACCTTTGTTTAACACATATTATGTTACAGGCATATGTAAAACCAAAGATCCTGATGCCAGAAATTAAATCTAAACTTTTGCCTGTTTTTCAGCTACTTTATGCACTCCTGGTGTGCTCCTGACACCCTCCAGCATCTCCGTGGCAGGTAATGAAGGGCTGCTTGGCTGCTGGCCAGGCTTCCTATCCAGACACAGTTGCTGAACCCTGGATACTACTTAAAAATTACACAGCATTTGACAGATGGCAATCACTAAATAGCATCACCTTAACTTGCATCTGTGTGCATAAGTGGCTATGCTTTAGGGCAAGCATATGTGCTCTGAGTCCTCCTAGTCAGATAAGTAAAAGCACAGCCTCCAGCAATCTTAACATGGAAAATTACAACCTGAGTTAGCATACTTCTAGATAGAAACAATTTACATAAACTGCCAGGAGTAATATCCTCCCCAGCCATATGGAGGAATCCACCTTTCATCTGGGGTTTATGGATTGTTTATGGCAGTCCCACAGAACTGCCAGACCAGCCTACCATACAGATGTGAAGTTCTAGGCACACCAGTCCAGACCTACCCAAAAAGAGAGAAATGAGCACTGTCATTTCATCATTGCCTGTTGCTATCTAATTTGGGAGCTCTCTACCACATAGAATTTCAGTGCTGTTCCTATCTAACCTATTTAGCCTATTTAACTGGTAAAGAAAGGGACAGAAAAGAAAACAGAAAGAAAAAAAAAGAAACAACAACACAAAAACCAAACTCCAATGCTTCCTAGGATAAAGGAGAACATTTTAAAAGTATATGCACATACTGGAACAGAAACACAAGTATGAAACGGATGGGGGAGAGACACACAGGCTGCTTTCAGGAACCTAATCACGCACCTTGATTACTCAAATCTTATATCTAAAGTTTGACCACTTTTCTGGAGCACTGACACTGCATATTTGGCTTTATTTGTAACCACAGCACCCAGTTTAAATCTGACCACCTTCCCTTTCCTTCATTAGCCTTCTCTCCCACGCAACTCAATCCAATTATCATATTTCTATGACAGCTACAATTTTCCAAGCACCTACACAAGACTGAGTCATTTCTAATATGTTTAGTTCTGTTGCTTACAGTGACAAGATTTAAATTAAGGAATAGTAAGAAATTGTCTATTTCCTTTCTCCGAAATAAATCCCCATCTGTTTACACAATACTTCAAACTCTTTTAATGAACAGCTTTCAAAACAAAAAGGGAGGAAACCTAGTCAGGGAGACAAAAGAAGGCCAGTAGTTAGGCTCTCCAAGATCTCACATACACATGTTTAAATTACCAGCTAGTTTCCTAAAATGTGTGTCACTGCATTCATGAAGAACTGCCTTGCTAATCATTTCTTGCTACCCAGACATATGGAAGACTGAGAATCACTTTAAAACTTGGCCAACACAAAATATCAAATATGTTTAAAGTTGCTAAGGCAGAAACTTTTCATAGCAACTTAAGCGTTCTGTCTACTTGAACAACGATTTGTGGTCCATCAGCTGACCTTTGGGTAATGCTCTGGACACTGAACAACTACATAACTTTCAAAATTCATTATATGTAGCTTACACAAGCTACCCATATAATTTAACAATTAAAACAAAAA
Organism: Antrostomus carolinensis; assembly: GCF_000700745.2. NCBI lineage: Eukaryota > Metazoa > Chordata > Aves > Caprimulgiformes > Caprimulgidae > Antrostomus > Antrostomus carolinensis. The sequence continues at coordinate 111,412 of NW_010314029.1, forward strand.
CAAAAAACCAGCAAAACACTACTGCAGAGAAAACTGAAATTAAATGTTTGAATAGCAGTACTAATTCAGCATGGTTCTAAAAACACAGACAAAGGTAACAAAGACGTCTTTTTCCATACAGCAGTTTGAAGACTGGGTGAAAAGAACTGTCCTTGTCACCCCTCTGTATCTGAAGTATATTTGGGCAAGTCTATACTGAAGTCAACTGTGATGGCAGAGGCTCGTGGCTCTTTGATGAAGCTGCCGTCACATTAGTAACACCAACTGAGGGCTTGGAGCAACATGCAGAACTCATTCAAAAGTCTGATCAATATTCAGGCATGTATCTCCCCTTGATCCTCATGCTCCAATTCATAAAATAATTTAAAGCTTCCACAATGTTTTCTGTATGCATTGGATTTAATCATGCTTTTTGAGGGTTTTGTGAGAACATTTGAAATTAACATGTGTCTTTATATGAGGGTCCCCAACATAAGAAGGACATGGACCTACTGGAGCAAGTCCAGAGGAGGGCCACCAGGATGATCCGAGGGCTGGAGCACCTCTCCTGTGAGGACAGGCTGAGAGAGTTGGGGCTGTTCAGCCTGGAGAAGAGAAGGCTCCGGGGACACCTTATAGCGGCCTTCCAGTACCTCAAGGGGCTACGGGAACACTGGAGAGGGATTTTTTACGAGGGCAGGTATTGAGGTCAAACGGCTTTATACTGGAAGAGGGTAGGTTTAGATTAGATATTAGAAAGAAATTCTTCACTGTGAGGGTGGTCAGACACTGGAACAGGTTGCCCAGGGAAGCTGTGGATGCCCCCTCCCTGGAAGTGTTCAAGGCCAGGCTGGATGAGGCTTTGAGTGGCCTGGTCTGGTGGAAGGTGTCCCTGCTGATGTCAGGGGGGTTGGAACTAGATGATCTTTAAGGTCCCTTCCAACCCAAACCATTCTGTGATTCTATGAGTACTTAAGAGTAGAGTTTAGGACAAAAAAAGGAGAACTGCCAAACTGTGGCATAGTAACATAGAGATTCAGTTTTGTGAAACGCTTATGAAAGGAAAAACAAGGTAGACAATAAACATTTCAGCACATGAATTTTCAAGTCCTACTTTATTATAGGTAATACAAAGAGACATTAAACAAAATGAAAAACAAATACCATAAAACTTAAAGATGTTTTTACATGGAGCATAGTTACTCCATAGCAGTCGATACCGTCAGCAGCAATGGAAAGCTATATTCAATAAAGACATTGATCTAAATGTAAGGATAGTACATTATCTAAGACAAAAATATGAAATGCATACGAAGTCTTGTGTTCACAGTACAGACAACAACTACTTACCTCTTTCGAGCTGCCTGCCATTGGCAACTATCAAACAGAAAAATCAGTTTAGGCCATCCTACTTCCTTATTTAAACTTGGTAAGCCCAGTGCAATCATAAACAAGAAAACAGAGCTAGATTATTACATCTGAGCAGCTATTTGTTCAGTAGCATATTTTTTACCTGCATAAGGTCCTGCCTTTCTTTTTCACCTGTGCATATAGCTTTCTTTATGCTTCGAAGCTCACTCATTATAGCTTGTGCTTCATCCAGTCTGTAATTTGTATGAGCACTTGACATCTTACGGTCAATCCTGTTGAAAAGATTAAAACAAATTCAGGAATTTTCACATAATTAGAAAGCACACAGGCATTTTAAGACCTCTTGTTTACCCATGTGCCACTTTATTTCCAGGTATAAAACAATTCTCTACTTGGAATTAACACAGTACTTGGTGTCAAGTACACTCTAAAGACAAAGCAATGCAATTATCTCCCCAGGTTCTACAGAACTAACAAATTTCCTCATTTTAATGTCCTAATGCAGAGATGCAGAGCTTGCTGACTGGCAAGGTCTGTGGGCTATTTCACAGAACAAAAGTAAAATCAACCTAGAACTAACCTACACCTTAATAATTCAAAAGATAAAGACGTTAGCAATCTAGCTGTCACATTTTCCATGCAGCACTACACACTGCAACGTCACTTCCAGGATATCTATTTGATTTTGCTTTAGAAGCTTCTAACAAAGGCATTTCCTTTCCTTGGGAAGAAATTCTGAATTCCTAAAATTTTATTACAAATGTTTTACTGCCCTTATGGGCATCTTTGAGCATGTTTTCTAGAAGACATCATCATCCTGCTGTACAGAACATGACATTGGACCATCCCAGAAGATTTCAAATGCAAGCTCAGCAGGGAGCAAGAGCACTACTCATTACATCTGAAGCACTACTAACATTTCCAACTTGACATGGAAGTGTCCCATCTTAAGTGGAAAATCCACTGCCTGAGTTTGAGTTTTCAATTTTTTTTTCCAATAGTTCACAACAGTCAAGGACAATAGGACTCAGAAGTCTAGTACAGTGTATCATCTTGATAATTTACTTAGATTTATAGATCAAGAACAAGACTAGAGACTCTGCAGAACTTACTAGAAAACCATTTGGTCTTGGTTTTATAACAAAAAGCTATGGGATTTTACGAGGCAATTAGTGAAAATTCTGTTCAAAATATGAAAACTTCAATTTTCCTGTTACCTAGCATAGAAAGTGTGCATACAGAAAAAAAGGTGGTATCATAATGCTCCCTAAGGCAACAGTAAGAACAAACATCTATAGGAAAAGGTGTCTCTATTCAACAGGAATTAAAAGGAAAACATACATCAGTCATTACACAGGACATTAGTTTATAAAAAGATGTAGCAGGAGACAGTACACTATAAATACGACAAGAATATTCAAACTATTTAAAATATTGAGAATAACTAAAAGTTTCAAGGTAGGTATTATATTAAGCTAAGAGTATCAAAAATATTCACATACAACATGTTCTGCCAGTTAAACAAAATCTGTGAAATTCCACTTGCAGCAAATTACTTTAAAATTAAAATATTAAAATGAAAAATCAAAAAGCTTGAATTCAGATCCTGTGGTTTTATTGTGCAGTTCATAATATTTAGGAAAAAAATGCAGGCTGCCTTTCTATGGTTCTGTTTGGTTTGTTTGTTTTCTGTCAGTTCCTGCTTTTGGAAACAACACAAAATAAGTCTGAACCTCAAGCTTTTTACTTAAGCACAATTTTCCCCATGTTGCATAAGAAAATACATAAGCCTTTATGATTTTTGGTTCAAGAACAAGAAAGGACTTAAATGTCAGGTGGTTTAAAGTTCATTTTTGTTTGGTCAGTTTTGTTTTCCTTTTAAGATGGTTCCTTGAGTCTTCACTAACTTTTAGTTACGATCTTGAAAAGATTAGATGAAACCATGGTAAGACAACCAATTCACTAAAAGTTACATGAAAAAGATAACGTGGTTTTATCTGAAGGTTACTTTAATGTTAAGAACATAGATTCCACCCAAGCATTAGACCCAAAAATGCCTCCTCCTACAAAACTGCTCATTATACTGTTTGCCAGGTCCAAGCTGGCATTTCAGGAAAAGGAAATTATTTAATTTCAACCAGATTTTTGTCCAGTTACCCACATATTCATGTTCCTGGACGTCGCTTTGGAGCCCAACTTATGAACTGCTATTTGTTTAATGAAAGAATCACAAAAGTTTCTACTGCCTGAAATATCTGAGCTTAAATCGTATTGCTGTCCACCCAAACAGACTTAAGTACCTTACAAAATTACTTGTTATTTATTGTCTATGAGTTGGGGTTTTTTTCCCTCCTTTCATAAAGCTCTAGTTTTGAAAGCCAAAAAGCTAAAAGGAATCTTCCATTTTATTAATGGAAAATAGCACGATACAAATACAGATTAGAGCTTTGTAGGAATAGAAAGAACATTCAACTAACACACAAAACTATGAATGAAGTATACATCTGCTGAGGAAGATGTTTCCAGGATACACAGGCTATTAATACACTGGCAATACTTTCAGTCCTATAGGGCAGTTTCTGTGTTTCTCTGTTTTCGTCCCCCTGCTTTCAAACATGCAAGGCTCCCCCCATCCTCACCAAAACACAGGTCTGCAGCTGAGTTGAAATCTAATTTTAAAGCTTTTGTCAGGTCTCATATCCTCTGAACTAGTCTGTAGCTAAAAATTGTTTAGTCAGTCCCAATTCCCTGTCTCTCCCAACTTCTCTCAGAGTTCACTCTGCTCTCGCAGCCAACTGGCTGAGTTTTCGTTTCCTTCGTTGCCGAATGCCTTCTTCCTCCACAGTTCCTGCCAGTGAGCAGAAGGGTCACTGAAAACACAGGGGAGGAGGAACTGCTCCACATTCTCAGTCCCTGCTCCAGGTCAGAGGAAGGGTTTTGTTCCAGGAAAGGCTCATCTTTAACCCTGTAACTCTGGACTGTGACAGAATCAGCTGCAACTCGGGGCAAAGGCGCCTGTGGAGACCAAGGAACACTGTTGTGCAGGACGGCATCTTTGCAGGCTTTAAACGGTGAGCTCTAGAAAGTCCCCCGTGGGCAAAGCTGGACTGTGATGTTCCAAGGTTTATCACAGCATGGTAAAATTTGGATGAAACTGTAGAAAATACAGCTCTAACAAAACGCTGCAGAACTACAAAATTTGAAATTCTGACTGTATTGGAGTTGTAGAGCTATTAAAAAAACACCAATCCTCTCTCCCCCCACAAAACCCCACTTCTGTCTAGTTGTTTTGTAGAGGTTTTTGTTTGCCTGTTTTTTATTCTCCTCAAAGATGGCTAAGTCATTTTATCAAAATTAAAAAGAATAGAAAACAAAACACAGTCCAAAGCAGACACTGAAATTGGAAAATGTCAATGCAAGAGATTTGCATTTAACAAAGGCATCTGAACCAGACAGCAACATAAAATGTTGAAAATACTGAACAACCTCATCCTCCTCAGCATGAAATCTGTCTCTTCTCTGAGAGCTCTCCCCAGCAGAGGTTGCACAGGGAGTTGCATGGCAGCAGGTTCTGATACCTGCTCATACTGGTCAAACCTTCAAAGCAAACAGTCAGCCAGATGTAAAGCCCAAACTGTGACAGCTCCTAATATTGCTCTTGGCTTATACTTGAAATAAAGCGAAAAACATGGCTTTAAAACAGCTGAACAGGATGCATGCCATTCTCAGTTTGGCAGTTACTTGAAGATTTGACCTAGCACAAGAAGGGAGAAAAATTATGCAGACCAAAAATTTAGAAAAGGTAACAAAAGGGAGAAATGTCCAAGATGCAAGAAACTTAAAAAAACCCAAAACCAACAAAAACCCATAACTAAAAAACCCCCCAAAAACCCCAAACCACAGCATTTTTGTTTTAAAGAAGGAGCAACAAGTTTCTTTTAGACAATACACTTACTTTGTGGATATGCAAAAACTGAAATACTTCAGCTTTCGTACTTGAGTTGAGTGACCCTTCTCTCCCCACAAGTACAAAGGGGAGGGGAGAGATCGCCCAGGGACAACCTAGAGCACAGTTACGCTTTGAGCCCGATTTGTCTGCTGACTACACCAGGAGAACAGAGAAACTGAGAGAGAGAGAAAGTTGTTAGTGCGAGTACTCTCCAAATTGGCTCACTTCCTACTAGAAGCAAAATACTCAAAAGAAAGTACGTATCTCACCAGAAAGGCAATTAAAAAAATACTTAAAAACACAAAACAAAACCAAATCCACAAGCCTCTGGTTCACAAGTGAAGAAGTCACTGCAGAGAGCAGAGCTCAGCAAGGCACAAACATTGACAGAAATTCACCGCAATCCCAGATAACGCATGGGCAAAACGTTCTCCCCAGCTTCAGCAAGCAACAACAAATGCCACCCAGGGCCCAAGGGGCAGTGACTGGAGTGTCAGCAGCAGTGAGCAGCACTGAAGCACTGAGTTGTCATGCTTGAACTTTTGAACTAGATTATTAGAGTGACCACTAATTAATCAGATATGCTTTGAAATAATTCCTCTCTAGAATGTCCCTCCTATACTCCCATCCTGGAATACGGGCAACTTCACTTGGGCTAAAATCCAAGACTAACATTTGTATTCTTAATCTTTCGCAGACTTTACTCTTCAAAAAGTTGCACTACTTTGCTGGACTATCTTAAATGAACTGTATTAATTAAAACAATCTTGAGTTTCAAATGGCCTTCAAATACTTTCATCATCCTAGTGAAGTGATTAGTCCTTTTATAAAAAAAACCAAAACAGATTGAACCTATAACCTTAAAATAACCCAATAACCAGGAGAAGTAAAACATAGAGAAAGTAGGAAAGGCAAGGCAATTCTTACTTACGTAAAGAAAATATAATTAAGAATCTTAAGATAAAATTGCTTTTGTTCTGTTACTGCTTACGCATCTAGGTCATCATCCTAAAACATTGACTAAAAATATTACTTAAAATATTTGCTGTTTCAACACACTAAGTGCTTTATTTTACTCATTTTTAGTTAATATCATACATTAACAATTCCCCTAACTACCTGTAAATGCTTCATGGAGTCAATAAAAATATATTTATGCCTGAACATGATTACATTATATCTGCCAATGAAGGATTTGGGGTGAATAAGTTTTCTTATCTGAAGCTTTTAAAATGCATTATAAAACAAAAGAACCTTGTAAGCTTAAAAAAAAAAAAAAAAAAAGGGCGTGCCCATGTGTTGTGCCACCAACGCAATAAATCCAAAGCTTCAAAATATTTCCACAGATACTGTACTTATGCTGCAAAACGCATGAGACATGCAACAGTTCCAACACTTTCAGAAAGTGCCTGCATCAGGCAGTTTGTTCACATGCATGCTGGAAAAAAGGCCAAGATTTCTAAACGCGTGGCCACATGTCCAAGGCAAAGCCAAGAGCTGTTCAACATACAGTCTAGCCCCTGGCCTTGTTGAACAGATCTAGAAGCCACAACCACCTGTGTTTACCTGCCATCTTCCATGGCCTGGCAACCTCTCTCCCTATCCCACTGGGCATCCTGCGTACGTGCTACGTGCAGGGGACTAAGTAGTGCACAGATGGAAGTCACTCAGTTCCCATCTGATGGCCTGCAGGAAGAGTGGCAGGGAGAGGGTCACCACAACAGTTCACAACCTTTGCCACTACTGAGCACAAAGGAAAACAAGCACAAGCTGCCTAATAGCCCTGGGAGCAGTGGCAAATTGCCTCAAGCTACCTTTCCTCACAGGGAGGAGAGAAGGAGTCACATTTACATGCACTCAATCTGCACACACGCAACAAAACTGAAGGTCTCGCAGACCATCAGCCTTACACACACACACACATACACACATACAAAAATAAGCTATACTGGGTTGAATGAGATGGCCTGACCATCAGGCAAAAGGAAGAAGCAGTGTTGTGGTGTACATACAGCCTTCCTGCCCAGTAGAAATACTGAGCCCAGCCAGAAAGCCTCGGTACTGTTCACAGGAACAATACTCTACTGTGTGGTGCTTCAGACTGTGCTCCAGGCAGTAGATATCTCCAGAAAATGTTTAGAAAATAATTTTAAAATCTAATTCCACTTCAACGACATCTTCAGGAAGAGTTAAAGAATGGGACCTTTAAAACTGTTTTTGCATGTGGATCTATGAAATCATCATTCCAAGCAATTCTGTCCAACTTTTCCTCCACAATTTCAAACAGTTCTCACCCCGCATCACTAACATAGCAGAAACTCTGAAGCAAAGCAATTAAAAGGTTTCAACCTGGTTTTTTTTTTGGAAACACTTTTCTAAGAAATTCATTCCTAGGCAAATAAATAAAAAAGTTCCTCCCACAAACTCTTAACTTACTCTTGCAGAGTTTCCACTCCTTTTTCCTTATATTGCAGCTCCTGCTTCATCTGTGCCAATTCTCGTTTTAGCCTAGAAAGCTGAATATAACAAAGTAATTTAAAGTAAAAATATGTAACAAACTTTCATAATAAAAATTATTGTTCTTCAAATACAAAAAACTTAAGTTACTTTTAAAAATTGAAAGTTCTTTTTTTGCTTTAAAATTTGCATTAATATAACAAAAGACTTTCTGAAGTATCATAAGACTCAATCAAACAGTAGTCACAACATTCAGCTTTCAAAGTATCAGTTTTCTCATCTATTCTATTGGTTTTCTATCTCCAATAGTTTATTCTAACAGCTAACAAGTTTCAATCCATGTGATTTTTCTTCTCCCCTTGTAGCAGACAGACACGTCTCAACTGTCTTCAACTTTTTAGTCAACTTCAAAAAAACCTGAACATTCATTGCTGTCAATTTTTCAATCTGGGAAAATAAAATCACTGGCAACAGGACTGGCCTTTCTCCCACAAATGGCACCCTGATTTTCTTTCAGTCTGAGTCCCGCCCTCTCAATCCCCCCACTACTTACCTTGATCCAACCAGCGAGCGTAAATCAAAAGTGACAAAGCAGCGATGTCTCCAAAAACATATTTCTGTGGTTTTATGAAAACAGTTACCTGAGTAGGTTGGGCAGAACTTAGGAAAGCGCTATCAGCACCAAGAATGATCAGCAAAGAAACTGCTTCTTGCCCTCCAAAGCTGACAGATAACTGAGGGCAATGGGGGGAGGAGGATGCAAGGCACTACAGACAAACGGGGGGAACGGAGGTGTTTCAGAGTGTGGTGGTGAGGGGTAAGACTGAACTGAGAGCCCAAAGAGGGGCAGGGATGGAAGAAAAAGTTCTCTCTTCTCAAGCTATCAAACTCGGTACCTTTTCTAAAATATACCCAGAGTGCTCTTGATTATCACATGTATGTCAATAAATGACAAAACCATTACTAAAAAAGTAAAAAAAAAAAGTAAAAAGCGGGAAAAAAAGAGTGAAAAAAGAGAGAGTGGGGGAAAAAAAGATTAAAAAAATTATTCCTACATATCTAGGCACAGACTAATGTTGTCACCTCTACTCCAAGAGTGAAGGGCTCCACAGCAGTTCTGGGGATGCAAACCAGGATTGTCAGAGTCCCACCATCCTGCACGGCCCTCCCTTCCCCTGTTTTTTTGCCCTTTCCTCAAAACTCATTGTACCAGCCCTCAAAACATTCCTATACCTTCACCAATTCTTTCAACACTCACCAAAAGTAAAAATGAAAAAAATGCATCACTAATATCATGTACACAAACACTTTATAGCACATACTTTATTCTATTACCTGAAACAACTCAGTGCCTGCGCACACATTCAGGTGAACAGGCTATCCTATGCACTTCGGAGATTGTTTTGTTTTAAGATGGAGGAACAGAGAGAAATAGTCACATAAGTGAGGATCTTTTTTATTTTCTTTACATATTATTTAATTAAAGAGGGCTTATTCTCTTGTTTAGAATATGCTGACATTTAGAGTATGTGAAACAAGCAAACACTAGTCAGCATGTAGTAAACATATATACAGATAGAATAAATGCCTCTGAAGGGTGGTGAACGGGATTTATTTTCAGAGGCACTCATGTGAAATGTGGTCACTACAACAAAAATGGAACACTATCCTGCAAAGATAAGTATTTTTTATTTATTTTGTGAGCTGAGTGCCTGGCATGCTAAATCCCATTTTATTCATTAATAAAAAGAAACATACAATTTAGAATAGTTCTAGAGCTTAATATTAAAAACTGCTTTTTAGAATTGTTTATGACTGCTATATCAGTTTGCTTGAAACCAACATGCAGACTTCAACTTTTTGCTAAAGCAGCGTGGGAGAAATTCAACTAGTCAACTATTCTTATTTAAATACATATATATATTAAAAAATGGAACATTTTTATTACAGAACTGCCTATCACTGTCAGAACGTTTGAACTCCCCTCCTCCTCATAGAGGAGCTCTCAGGATAAATCAGTTAAAAGTTCTATTTGGCCAACACGTCTACTGAATTGTGAACAAATTTCCAAATAAATGGCTAAATCGAGAGTTCAATGACATCCACAGAACCCCACTGAAAATGGGTAAATGGAAAAATATGAAGACAGTGGGTTTGAACTGCACTTAATCAAGAAAGAATTTGGCTGCAGAGTATTTAGTACTTGTGCAGAGAAAGCAGTTTCTGAAAGCCTGGCTGACTTTGCCTCTGACATTCATGACAGAAATCTTTACACTGGTAACGTGGAAAAAGCATTACTTTGCAAGTCACTGAAACACAGTAAATATAAACACCTTTCAACAGAACAATAGGGCAAAGTAGAAAAGCAGTTTTTAATATTACATTTCCAAAAATGCATGCAACATCCAGTGTAAATGCTAAGGTAAAAGAAAAACACATAGTCCTCCTCTCTTCCCCATGCCCAAATCACATTTTTACAAAATTAAAAGAGATTACTCACTCTGTCACGTCGGCTGGCTATTTCTGCTTTAATTTGATATGGGTCATACTTGGTATTAGTTGAAAATCCAGAGAATGCTAAACAGATGGAAAACAGCATTTTACTTCTTTTTTTTTTCTTCTTTAATACACTTGTTAATATATGTCACTATTTAACAGAACATTGCATTCATTCTTTGTGTTACAAGTCATTAAGTTTTAAAATAATCCTCTGTGCTAAAGTACAACTGAAGAATTACCTTTGGCCTGCCTGAATTTTCTTTTTGTCCTGAACAACAGCAACAAAAATGGTATATAGCAGCACTACATATTGCCTAAAAGCAACTAGTTTCCATGGCAGGATGGTGGCATTTACTGATGCAAGCAATTTGTGCAACATTAACAATTGCTAATTGCTTCCTAGGTATGTTGAATTAACAGTATGATAGGGACTAAAGTAGCAAAACTATTGTCAGAATAAAATTCAATCAGCTACAGAGAGAAGTTGCCTCCTAAAGCAACAGCGTAGGGAATCGACATACAGATCAGCCTGTGGCAAGTGAGCTCTTAACACAGCGTAGCTCGAGCCAGGTGATGATTTCAAGCTCTGGTGTTACAAGTTAAAGCCTAGACAGATGAAGTGAAGGTCCTAGAGACCAGGCTGGGCAAGACCAACCATGATTTACTGAGTGAGGCACTCAGGGCAGCACTGGCCCACTGAAAAATGCCTGGTATGTGAGTGGATGAGGTTGTGCTGTTAGACCCACCATCCTTTCGTAGAGCTGAAGGCTGCTGCTTTGAAACCTATATCTGTGTCTGCGTTACATGAGCCTCTCGACTCTTGAAAGAATACTGCAACACCAAGGTCACGTCAAGCATGCAGCAACTTGCCAAAATGAGTAGTCATGCCTGGACTAATTCTCTAAATCCAGGATTTTCTCTGGATTTTTTTTTTTTTTTTTTTTAACAGTGCTGATCACAACTGAGTCACAAAAATGCTGCATGGGCACCTCCCTGCCAACCCACAACTGCTGAGCTCACACCACCTCCCACTCATGAGCACACGACACTGAGTCAATGGCAGCACCCACAAGCGAAAATGAGGAAAACAGTTTGTGAAGTTTTAGTTCTTTCAACATAACAGACTGAAACAAGTGGTGGTGGAGACAGGAATCCTTGCAATATAAGCACCCAGCTTTGGCCATCTAGCTGCACTTGAATTAGGAGCCTAAGGTTTCTGTACAACAAACAGAGAAGCAAGCACCGCAGAGCCGAGTGGAGGAGCCAAATTAAGAAAAAGAAGTGGAGAAGTCTTGGGGAATCTTGAGTTGGTAGCATGATTAATCTCAAAAAGTTGTTTTGTTGGGTTTTTTTTAAACATATGACTATCAGCCCATTCCATATTCTCAGAACAGATGCTTGTGACCTTAAACCAATAGAAAATAAATTAACACATCTCTGGAAAATTAAAGTATTTTTTCACCTCAAAACAAGCGAAAGATTTTACTTAAATTATCTTACAGTATCTCATTATTGATTCCACAGATATAAAAAAATCTGTAAGATTGAGAAACAGTCAATTTACACAGTATTTGCATTCATGCTAAAGGTAACATCCAATTTTGTCATTTTTTGTCCTATTTTGTTGCCGTTTCAAGCAATGTGTTTTTCTAAGAGCTTTAAAAATATGAAAACACGGTTATATTTTTCTAGTATATTATTGTCAACAGAAGTTTCTTTCTGTATATTCACCTGAAGTAATTCGACAAAATATCCCACAGAACTATTGCAAATTTTCATAAGACAAAAAGCCCAAGCTCCTAGAACAGTATTGTAATAAATGTATTTTTATATTTTATAGTCTTTTAAAATACTGATGACATTGCATTTTACCCTATTCCAAGCCTTTAAACAGTAAACACTCTTTAAACAATAATCTATTTTTAAAAAATTCTTTCTTAATAAGAAAAAAATAATATTTCTTAATAAATCTTAAGAAACTTCAGTGTATATAGTTCAACAGAATACAGATATATAAAATTAAAAAACAGATGAGATAATCCCAGTTCAACAGTAAAAGAACATTTGGTCAAGACCAAATGGGACACGTCAGCCCTAGAAAACATCTTTTATTCAGGATTTTGACATGCATGTGATTACCTTGCATTAATAAATACCACCGGAACCAGTAACTAAACACTTCTATTCAGATACCTGCTTTGATGCCCCTCATCTTTATGTTTCTTGAACATTTTCAGGAAGGGCTAAGCAGAGGTTCCCATACCTATCAAGTACTTGGCAATTAGCAGCAAATCCCGCAGTTAAACAATGGCTGTGCGCACAGCCGCCACCGAAAAGCCACCAGCGCAGTGAAACTCCACTGTGTTTCCCTGTGGCTGGTGAGTAAATCCATTTCATACACTTCTCTCAACTAGACTGTTTCGACTCTTCAGCAAAGACACCTTTTCCTGTTGCACCAGCCAACAGCCATGACAGGGGTGCGACAACTTCAGATCTCAGAAAGAGCGTATCACCTCCTCCAAGCTACCAGAGACAGATGAAGAATGAAAAGAGCAGGAAACCAAGGCTCTACAACCTATACCACTAGCATTAGGATCAGAGGTTGTCATTCAAGAATGAGGTGCACTAATGAAACACTGCTTTCTACTTCATGGTCAGAGGTACTCCTGACCACAACACCTTGTCCCTAACTCTTTATAAAAAGTCAGTAAACCAACCATGGATCCATGGAAGGCTTCCCCCAAGCTGATGGTTCCCCCTCAAGTCAAGGGTGAAATAGCTATGAATTTAGGAGCCCAAGCAGGTGGCTGGTCCAGTAACATTCAGTCTTGTCTTTGCTACCTTGCATGAAGCATCACTACAGCTGGCTCTGAGATGGCTCGAGATGCTAGCTGGGATATAGCCCTCTTTAATGCTAAAAAGGCATATTCTAACACACCTAACAGCAAAGGGCAGAGTCAAAGGATAGTGCCTCACTTCTATAGTCAGGACCTTCACTCAGAGGAGAACTAGGTGATGGAAACACTTCACACTATTTCTTACACCACGTGTTGTGAGAGGCAGGTGGGTAAATCAAGAAAAGACCAGTAAACTCACAGCTGGCATAAGAACGGCTGTCGTCCTCACACATTTTGTGCAGCTGTTGATATTCTTCTTGGGCCAGTTCAAAACGCTGCTGCTTTATTTGGTAAATCTCTTTCTTGGCATTGAGTGCCTCCTGGGCAACTACTAAATATTCCTTTAGCATGCGTTCCTGCTCCCTTCTCCATTGCTCCCTTGGGTCCTCAATTTGTGTGAGCTCTGAGGAGAAAAGCAAGAAAAAAAAAATTGTAAGCATTTTATCCCACAAAGTACAAATTATTTTGTTAAGGTCTGTTCTCAACAAGCACACCTAGCACTACAGTGCTCAGAATCACTCCAGTCTGGATGAAAAGAATGAAGGATGTAGAGTGGAAGAACAGGAAAATCCCTTTCAAATATAAAAGGCATTTAAATTTGATTCTTTCCTTTACAAGCTAGAGCAAAACCAAAGAAAACAGTGTTTTGGCTCTAACCTTCCCTTGTAGCCAACCTGAAAATTCTGAGAACTACCTAAAAACCCAGAAACACATAGCAGAGTGAAAGGTATCTCAGCTCTTAACCCATAACTCTTTAAATGGTTGCAACAACCTTAAGAAACAATATACAACTTCACAAGTATAACATCCTGCAAGGTCAATGACTATACCTGCATAATTAAGAAGAATAAGGTTATTCAACAGAAAAGTTAGGATTTTAATATCAAATCCATAAAAGCATTTAAATTGCTTCTTTTTTCATCTTAAGAAACAGCACTGTCATGCTTTCCTTTTCCAGGGTTTAGAATAGTTCATATTCAAATACAAATCGAAAATAGGTTTACAGTACAAAATCTTTCCCATATATACTGATTTTCAAAGTTATTACCACACACCAATCTCTTTGCAGTTGCAGACATTTGAGGAGGACACATGCATTAAAAGCCTAAAAAATTATTGGTTCATTTGTTTTCTTTTTGTGGTGATGCTCAAGCTAGCAATTATTTTTCACATGAGGATGTTCATGTAAAGTCTCGTGTTTAAGTGAATGTTAATTTCTGATGATTGAGGCTCTACCAGTAAGAAGTTGCTGCACATGCAACGTCCGTGCTCAAAGTAGTGGCAGAACCTGCAGCACAGTGAGGATGCAAGCACCTAGTAATTTTTTCCAAACTTTGTTTCTCACAAGAGATGAAAGCCAGTTATGTTTTGTATTCATCTTGTGTACATAATTCAGTATATTGGTGTCAGTGATGAAGTAAGAAACTATAAAAGATTGAGCCCAACACATTAAGAACTCTAATGGTGTCAAGGTCATGCCAGCAGATCTACCATTTGAGAGCCATCTGAAAAGTACATCAACAAAACCATGAAGCTCATCTATCTATGAACAGTACTTCCAGCTGATTTGTATATTAGGTTCCTAATAACCTTTTCTCTCAACAGCTGTGACTTTTCTCTCCCCACAACTCCTCACGTTGCAACAGCATAAAATTGTGCCTATAGTTCTGCAATTTCTCCCCACATCCCAGGGACTCTCGATTCCCAGCAGCACCTTCTGGCTCCAATGCCCTCAAACTACCTCTGCAGCCCCAGACAGGACGTGTGGTGGCTGGTTCCAGTCTCCATAAATCCCCCTCTGCAGGCAGGACAAGCAGAAGAAAACAGAGTTCACACTGCAGCCCATCCTTTATTGAGGGCCTGATACTTTGCAATGCTATTTCATTTGTCCAGAAGTATTTCTGAAATCTGTGCAAATTTAATATTCCTAAAACTGCTAATGCCCTATGGAAACTACGGAGAAATTAATAAATATTGACGAGACAGAAAGGTTGGATCCTAGTTAAATGTCTCTTTTTGAATAGGAAATTAATAGTTCTAATCCCAATGAACAGCCAAGGCTAAAATGTTATGTTGTATCACATATTAAGCTTCTGAGATCCTATACTGCAGGGCACTGCCTCTTTTATCAAATTATTTCAGAAGCCTTCTCAAAAGCTAGCAGCATTCTTCTGAGGCAGAGAACTTCTTTAGTACAGTACTGACATTCTCTTCTGTTTTATAAAGTATAGAGGCTTCACTTTGCCCTGGATTTCTACACAAGTTCGCCGTGTAACAACAAAACTAAAGCTATGTTGTACAATAAAATTCACTTCCTTCATTTCTGTATAACCAACTTAAGAAAAAAATAATTAAAAAAATACAACAGTAATTCAAGAACAGCCCCAAACAAATGCAGAGAATATATTATTCCCCCACTGGGGAATGCCCAACTGGTTAAAGGAGACTTCAAAGGCTTCCAAGACTCTGAGGAGGAGGGAAAGGAATTCTGCGGCTGGCAGCAACCAAGGTTTTTAAGCAATGGCTGGAGAAGAGCCAAGAGCAGCTCAGTAAGGGTGTCAACAAAGTACTGAATTTACAGAACAAGATGGAGATCAGGGTTGGAAGCACCACTGAGATTCACAGAAGATTCCCCTGTTCCTGGGGTTTTTAAATATAAATGGAAAGTTATTGCCTAGAAATCTTTTTATTACTTTCTGGGTAAACGAACATAGCAAGAGGCTTGAAAAAATCAGATTTCTTACTGGTTTATTTTAAAAGAGCAAAAAGCTTGAGACAGTGCACAAAGCCTAAGAGGTCCCTGGTAAGCATAACTTTAGAAAGACTCTCTTTGAATCATCCCTTACATTTTCTCACAGTATTTCTTGAAACTGAAGCACTTCTAACTGTTTTGTCAATTATCAGAGAGCTCCAGTGTCACAGAACGCAGCTAACCCAGTCAGCCACAAAAGGCAGCCCAAATGTTCTCACACAGAAGTCGCCGTTTCAAGTATTCCAGACGTAAGTTCAGAACACTTATGTGAAAGGGACTCATTCCAGAAAAACATTTCTTCGGTTCCTACGCCATCCTGCACCGTCTCACAATGTATATTATGGTCTGCTCATTAGTTCTCACTTCTACAAAGGAGGTTAATGCAGTCTTGGTTGTTACCTTTGTCGTCTATAGTTTAAAATTGGACCAAGTATCCTAGTAATTTTTGAAAAATGATTATCCAGCTATAATATCAACTCGGTCTTCCCTTTGAATATAAATCTTGCTTGTGTATGCAAGCACTGTATTAGCCTAAGGGTGACAAACCCATTTTGCTGTGACGGCTGAATTACCATTTAGGATAACATCTGTGGGCTACAAGTAATTAGTTATCATGAAAGAGACAAATTTTGCAACCCTGTTAATTGCAGAATGATGCCTTTCACTCAGTTCAGCACTGGCCTTACGAAGTTTCTATCCCTCTGTTCATATATTACCTTTATTTAGTTCCTAATATGATTAGCTTTACATTTATATGAATCTTCTCTTTCTGTCCCTTCCCACTGAGCATTTGGGAATTTAATTTCTCTCTGCAAAGATGGCCTTCTACAGTTTTTGCTCTCAACTGCACAGAAAAAAAATGCAAGCCAGATCTGACATGCCTACAATGATTAATACCCTTTCAGTAAGTTCAAACTTGATATCTATGATAAAGCAGCTAATAATAATGAAGTCTGAAAAGCAAAAGGGAGTGATTTCTTTTGCATGCACTGGTGATTGCTGTTCCTATCAATATGCCTATTGGCATATTGATATTTAGTAGCTTTTCAGTCACAGCATTGCAATAGGAGTTCACATTCCACTCATTACCTATATGGGCTCCTAAAGCCTTTTACAGAGTTTAAGAAGAAAAAGAAGAGTTGCCAAAATCCTTGTTTGTATTTTTTTTAATATGTGCATTCACGCACGTGTACACATGTTAGTGCAAGTGCCCTCTACTACCGTACTGCGATCTAAACCTCACTTTTTAGTAAACTTCAACAGTAACTAAAGTTAACATGACAGTTTAAATGGCCATCATTAAGCTACTACTTCTTTTAGACTGAGTTATCTTAATAATTACCTAACAGTCTGTATTTATTGCCTTCCAACTGTCTCCACTATCTATCCTTGTGATCCCATTAACAGCTCTTTAAAGTTTATTATTTAATTTGTGATCTTTGTTAATTTCATAACAAATAAGCACCTGTGTGGGTCAAACAACATCATGGGAACATTTGTTATTCTGTTGTGTTGTGTTTTGTTTTGTTTTTTTAAATAAGTAACTGTGAAACCAAAATACACAAGTAAATCCAGTGATGGCAAGAAGCCAAAAATTATTTCTACACTTTTATTTTTTAATTGTCTAGATTTCAAATAGATAGTATTGAGTTGTTTTTGCAGATTATACTGTTTACCATTGCTGTGATAGCTCATGTAACTACTTTCTTCTTTTCTCCCTCCCCGACAACTGCCAATTCCCACAATATTGAAAGCATTCACTCATTGGTGATAAGAAGTTTAATGATAGCAGCACAACAGTAACAGAGGCAGTAGTACAAAGCTGTAAAGATAAGACATTATTTTAAAAGTAGAACTGGCAAGAGTGCCAGACAGTGGCAATACAAAGCTCAGCAATAGTCCAAAAGGGAAAATGGTGGAAAACTCTCCCAAAGAGAGTTTCCAAAAGGGACATCTGTTTTTGTTTTGATAGCACTTTGTACTGCACTAAAGCAGAAAACACTGCTTAAGAGAGGGTGAGATTATTGTATTTCATAGTGCTTCTAATTAAAAATCAGCATTTTTCTCTCAGAATTTATTTGTTTTTCAGTATAGAATGAACTATGGATGACTGGAAAGACAAGAAATACAATCGTATAGCATGAAAATTTGTTACATGACACATGACAAAAACCAATTGATACTCTACAGTATGACAAAGCAGAACAGAGTACTTTTATAGACTGCATCTTAGTCATAGATTGTAAAATTATTTACAAATGGAGGAAGGATTGTGCCCCCACTGCAAGAAATTACTTGTATACATTTTCTCACTGTAGTATGAGGTGTGCAAATGGTATTGGAAACAAAGTTTGTGTGACAGTTTCACTTGGCCAGCCCTTGGCCAGCAGCCAACACAGCTGTTCACCTGCTTCCCCCCCACCCCCAGGGAATAGGGGAGAGGGTTGTGTGGCAAGGATAAGGAGCTTCTTCCAGTTAACATCAGCTTGCTAGGATTCCTCAAAACAATCATACATCTACTCACGATTTATGTGGTCCATATAATAAACTCCAATCTGTTGATCGTAAACAGTTTCCCATCCTAAAGGAAGCTCATCACCAACACAGTCAGCAAATGTCAATGGCTTCGTAATCCTGTAAAAATAAAAGGAACATAAATAAATGCAAAAGATGCAGAGTTTACAGTGCAATGAATCTTATTACATGTTTTGAAGATATCTCCACCATTTGATCACAAACTAGTCATGCTGCTTAGGAACGTGCTAATAATCACAAACATACAAACATACAGTTTCAAAATAAAATTTCATTTAAATATGCTGACAGACACTCCCCGAACCCGTAAGACAAGCTTCTCCCTTCAAGTTTCTACATTTAACAATTTAATTACAGTGGCATGCAGTCCTGCTAGTTTTTCTCTCACACTGCAAAGAACACAAACTGAAACTGGTGAAGCTGGAGTTCACCACTGCTAAAAATTACCAGAAGCTTTATTGGCTTCAACTTCTTTAAGGTGTCAAAGCAGTACAATTGTTTGTCCTTAAAAAAAATGAATAAAATTTTTAAAAGCACTAGATAATAGACTTCTCTTTTCAATTAAACATTTCTAAATATTAAGGATATTCTCTTGGTCCAGACCCATCCAAATTACTTCCTTTCCCTCAAAACAGAACACAGACAAACAACTCTCTCTAAAGAATTCTGAAGCCATTAGAGCAGAAATAGGAACTAGTAAGTAACAGCATTACTATCTAGCAGCTTAAAATATCACATCCCTTGCTAGGCAAACTCTTGATAGACCAGTGGGTAATAGAAAACCAAAACAGCAATTTCATTATTGACAGAAATGTTGAAAACATTGGGTTATAAATTCTACAGAAAGACTCTATACCAACACTGCTCTAGAACAGCAAGGCATATTAAAAAAACTAGGAAGAACAAATGCTGCAAATAAAAAAAACTTTAACATTCAGTTGAATCACATCTACTTCCCAGATCATAATTTTAATCATTATTTAACCCCTAAAAGAATGTTTTCCTCTAAATGCTGCCATAAAATTCCCTTACAGAAAAGCTATTAAGATAATAATTTCAATTGTACATGGGATACAGATCCAACACCTTCGACGTTTATTTGTTGAGGCATTTCTAATATCAGCTGATGACAGCTTTGCAAAGATTAAATACATGCATTTAAGTTCAGCATAACCTATAGCCTAACACTATTTGGCATAAAATGCAAATTATATACTTATGTTATAATACCCAATTAAGTTTCCTTAAGATTTGGACTATGCTTACAAATACACTGCGGAATAGAGAGATCATTGGGATTGGTATTTGCACTTCATCTGATAACACCTGCATAAAACAGTAACTTTGAACTAGAACATGTCTGTCTTCAAACTAGAAGTCCTTCCCTATCCCAAAACAAAACCAACCAGAAGAATACAATGATAAAGACTTCAAAGGATGGAAATACTACTACAGCTCCATTCTAGCTGTCCCAATGGTTGAGTAAGTGCATCATCCAACCATTAACAAAAAGCACGTAACTTCACACACAGCAAACAAAAACTGCATTTACCTGCCTTCTAAAATTATTTTAGCATTCCTGAGACTAAAGTGTTAAAAGTTAAATGTAGTAGAACAATTTAAAAAATCCTTACTAGCTTAAATTTAATGTTTGAACAGCCTGTACAACTATAAAAAGACCAAGTTATTTAGGTCAAATAATAAAGAGCTTGATCATATGCTATGGATTCTCAGACATGTATAAACAGTTTAATAAGATGAAGATGTACATAAACTTGTGCACCACTATTTAAAGTAAAAAATTTCCATTACTGACAAATACATATTTTACATCATGTAATCATGCAAATCTAAAGCTGCTGCATTCAAGAAAGAAAATGTTACTATGAACTGGCATATGCATTCTTTCAGTAATTCGTCAGGCAGCCAGGCTGATCAAATATTGCCAAAATACTTCTGCTCTCCCTGGAATTCAGTCAAATATTAAAAATATAATGTGCAGCATTTTTTCTTAAACTCTCATGGTTTTGTTCTGCAGACATCATGTTTACCATTTCTCAAAGTAGTCTAGACATCAGCTCCTAAATTATCACACTATAGACAAGATTTTCTTTGGAATGAGTTATGAGACATGCTTGCCTGTTATACAAACACACCTTCACCCTTTATTCATAAATAAAGCCTGCACGTGATACCCTAACCTTTCGCACTGTAAGAACTTCAATTCAATGCACTCCACGGTCCCACAAGGGCTCAGACTTCCAGGACAAGGACAACACTCACTTTCTGGATAAGGAAGACTGGAGAGAGCCAATGCACCTTGTCTAACCAGTTTTCATTCCAATGCTATAAAGCATGCATGAACAGTTTAATTAATGGGTTTGAAGGAAACCTTGTAAGAAAAAGAACACATAAAAAGCTGTCTTCCAGATATTCAGACCATTATTAACTTGATGCTGCTCATTTAAAACTACATTCAGAGTTGCTCCAAACCGGATTCCCTTCAGACAAAGCAGAACGTCACATTGATTCTCCAATCACATTTGTATCAATGTAGCTTGGACCTTCTTCATTCAACTCATCTAGGTCAAAACATGCAATGCTTAAGCTAAGAATTGGAAGTTTCTCCCTGTGCTTTGCACTGGTTTAACTAAAGCAACTGAAAAAATATATTTCTGGTTTAACGAGCACAACTCTGATGACAAGACTATTTTTTTTCCAGTTAGGAAAACTAAGGGCTTCCAGAATAACAAAGACAAAATGGAACAGATGCAGACACGGATATTGGAGGTCAACCACAAATTACAGCATTAGACCACTGAAATTAAGTATCTTCTGGAAATACTGCTTTACCCTTTTTTTAATTAATTAGCTTAAGCACTATAAAATAGGATAGGTCTTTTCTGCTTCTATTTAAAGAAATGTACAAGGCACAAGTACATCTGTTAAAACATTTCAAAGTATTAAATAAAAACAAAAACTTTTTGAACCATTATAAAGACGAAGACCAAATGAAAACGCTGCCATCTTCAATTAAATAAAAAACTAACCAGGGCTGCCCTGAACTACTATTATTCACAGTAGTAAAGAAACAAACGAAGGCATTTTAACTGTCACCAGTGATCATCTCCTGTTTGCCCCCACCACAACTGACAGACACCAATAAGAAGGTCTGGAACTTCCAGTTGAAGACAGAATTCCTCGGGGACCAGTTTACAACATTAACTGTTTGCGGCCACCGGATCTACAGCCCAGGTACAAGCGACAGTTGTTTACGAGGACCAATTTTGCATATATCAAAGAGCCAACTATAACTTCAGATTAATTGATTTGCTGATTCTTTCTTATCTTGAAACCTTTATCCTTTCCAAAAGTAATGATGCTCTTCAGTCATTAGGCATCCAATCTTTTGTGACTCTGAAATCCTTCAAAAGCAAATATGGAAACACGTAAGGCGGCTTGTACAACCCAAATCCTGCAAATCAATCTGAGAGAAAAATCTTTGAGCATTGTCATGTGCCTTGCATCTGTCACCTCTAAGTCTACCCAAGTTAAATGTTTTTGTTAAGAAGAAACAGAAGACTGGTATTTGAATGCAGGAAAACAGACATATCTGAAAGCCCAAGTTTTATTAATATTTTCTCTTCATCAATTATCAAGCCAAACAGTTAGAATACAGAAATCTAACTACAAAACAAAACCAAACAGCTGAATAAAACTGTTTCTGACTAAGAGGTTTTCTTCCTCCTCCTTTCGTACTTATTTCATATCTTCATCTATTACCCATACACAGGAGGTTTCCAGAACATGTTACTACAGCAGCAGCAACAGATATTTCCTGAAGGTATCAGTTCATGGTGGAGAGTGGGTAGGAAGGAAAGAAGGCAGCAAAAGTATCTATTACCCATACACAGGAGGATTCCAGAACATGTTACTACAGCAACAGATATTTCCTGAAGGTAACAGTTCATGGTGGGGAGTGGGTAGGAAGGAAAGAAGGCAGCAAAAGGCAATGGCTAAATACTATTTTAGATAAATTACTGCAAAACTGCTCTCAGATTTACTATACTTTGCTAACAAAACCTAATTTCAAACCCAAAAAAAGAACTCCACAGAAAACCTCAACCTTTAAATAATAAAGGAATACTTCAACTCTCTAAAACACAGTTTGACCAACAGCATGCGACAGCAATTTCATTGTTATGGATTTTCAAAAACAAAATCGGAACACTAAAAACACAAGGCATCAAAAAATATTAGATAAGATCCTCAGTCCTTCCATGGCCCTGATGCCACATCAGAGGGCCCTGGTTGCTTGAAATCCCTAGGTCTAATTGAGCAAAACTTCCCCTGGGAGGAACTAAATTAAGACAAACAGAGCCTGTTTTTGCAAGATCTCAAACAGGAAATCAAAAAGCTGTTTCTGAAGTAGCAACACCGCTGCAAACTAGCTGCCATCTCTCAGACAACATCTAGAGGCCTGAACTGCATCCAGGGTCACTTTATCTTGCAAAGTGGGCCTGGATTAAGAGGAAAGCACTAACCAGGAGGGCTAATTATGAAAAAGAACCAGCAAGTTCTGAAGAAAAGCCACCACTTGTAGGGGAGACAGAGGAAAGGATGCAAGAACAGCAACAGGCAATAGTGCTTTTGTTTTTGTTCCTGATTTTGGACAGGTCCAATAGCTGAGGCAGAAAATGTCTAATAAAATTTGATACTCCTCAACAGACAACTAAGAGAAACATTCTCTTAAATCTGATCTCAGTCTGAATAGTCATCTAATGGGATAGACGGTTTTGCCTGACAAATGCAGGTGTTCCTCACCGTCCTTCCTCTGCCATGGACTCAGCTCTCCTCAAGCAGCCAAATTATAAAAACAAGTTGGATTTTGAAAGACAGTTTGGCAAATTGCATACTGACTGCTTAGTCAAAAGTACAACAACACCCACTCATTACAAAAATCCCTCAGAATTTTTTTCTTAATCCAAATTATGTATCTTCCTGTTACTGCATAATTTAACCTCGAGTTCTGAACATAATAACTTACTGAACATCTACTCAATCCTTCATTAAAATAAACCCACAATACAGATGGCCGGACAGAAACTTGCACAAATGAGATTCTGTGCTCAGAACAAAGACTTAAAGAAGGTAACTTCTATTCTAAATCATCACTGGGATACATTTCCCTCAGAAATAAAATGCTACCCTACAGCAAGGAAATAACAGCACCAACTCTTCTAAAGGTCACTTGAAATTCAGTCTTCTAAAGATCATACTGTACTCTGCAGTAATTTTCATTCTTTTTTTAAAAACAACTCCAAATAAGCACATGAAAGAGTGCTAATAGTGTCAAATCAGTGTATTAGATACAATTGATTTTACAGTAGAACAAGCCAACACAGCATACATCAATGCACAAAACAGAAGGCACAGGATGGCATTAGCCAGCTACAAAAATGAATCAACATCTTTAAACATGAAGAAAAATGTGTGATCATCATTATACTTTTTTTTTTTTTTTTAATGGAAACAAGGGTTAATGCCTTTAACACGTGGTATTACAAACCTGGACAACCTATGCTGAGACAGCCCACAAGTACGTCACTCCCACAAATATCTGAGTTCTTTGCCGATCTCCTTCTCCCGAGCCATGGTTTGCCACTGTTCACAGCGTGGCAAACGAGCTGGTGGCAGTTCTTTTTGACCCCACTCTAAGCTACAGCGCTTCAGGAGCTGGGTAGAAAGCAGTTCTAACATCTGTGCAACAGGACAGCATATACGGTAACTTCATCAACCATCCTATTCCCCCATCCATAAACACCCTTGTTTTACAGCCACCTGAGCTTTATGTGGACAAAGAAAAGTAAGCTGCATAAGCCATCTGTCTCTTCTGTCATCTTGTGCTGGAAAAAAACACCCAGGAAAAATGGAAATAATGAGCACGAGTACTCTGTTTTGGCACCCTGAACCTGAATGAAATTATCTGGTTTCATACAGAGTTTCAGATCATTACTCCATGTGTTGTGCACAACACTGAATCAATTGACTCCAAAATAAAAAGAATTCACTTCTTCATGCTAGGTAGTCCCTTTACTTTTTTTTTTTTTTAAATCTCACTAACACTTTTCTGATGGGCAGGGTACTATACACAGATGAAAACTGTTCACCATATGTAACATTCTCTGCTACATATAATGCTAAAGAGGGCAGGAGGCCATGACAACCCTGAACAGTTAGATTTCATGATGCAAAGGCACCTACCTGTATGAACAGGAGATAGCCTAAATGATTTGTTAACTTAGGAGAAGTAACAGAAGTTTATTTTGCTTACTTCGAACATCTACATAAATGTACCTGGACTCCCTCTAACCTCCTTTCTGTTCACTATTACAGAAACAACAAGTACTAACTAACAAACAACAACAGAGAAATCAATGTACTTTTGTTTTTATCCTTTATCACGCTCCCAAAACAGCTAAGAAATACTGGCTTAGTATGTTGAAATATAAAATAAAATCCTCTGTCCAACTGCAGCTCTCGTATGACTTATCTGGCTGCTCAGGAACTGCTGAAACAGTTCCACACAAGCAGCCAAGTCTTCCAAGCAGCTATCCATTTCTTAACAGCAGCTATGATCCATATCCAAGTTCAGGACACAAATATTATGGGAAATTCTTACTGCAAATATACTCGCATTTCATCCAGACAACTGAAATTCCTCCTTAAAAAATCATAGTCAGGTTAAAAGTCAGTGCTTTTAAGAAAATTTATTTCATTTTGACCATTTTTACTTTTTTTTTTAACAGAGAATAAACAATTAAAAAATGGACTCAGAGGGGTTAGGTGAGACTGTCCATGAGCACTTTAAAACATATTTTATTTGTGCTTGCACAGGTGGCCCAAAGTCACAGGCAACTGTACAAAGCCGCCAGCCAGAGCCTAAGATAAGCGGCAGGGCAGAAGCAATCGCTGGAGGGGCTGGCGGAAGGCAGGCAGTCTGGGCAGCAGGCAGCTCGACATCTAGACCAGAAAACAGCCAAAAATACACATGGCAGCTGGGAATAAACCATAAGAGCAAGACAGCGGGAATATGCACTATGTAAGACAGTTAAGGTGGGGGGGAAATTAGGAGACTACAGTTCACTAAACTGATGTCAAACTGGACCTTCATATTGAACACATTCCGAGCTAGAACCAGTAACACATGAGATACTTATGACTTTTCTTTTGCCAATCCTAATAAAGCTGCCTTTGTTACTCAAAATCTCTAAATATTTACAAGATCATCTTAAGAACTTGTATATTGGGAGACACTTAAAAAAAAAAAAAAACCCACAAATGCATAAAAATCAAATGTCTAAATTGAAAGATAGGAAAATTTAATAGGGAACTTCAGAATCTGAGAAGCAAGCTGAATTCTTCCACCTGTGCAAGAAGCCTAACATGACACAGACACAGTACAGCTTTAGAGTGAGTAAGCAAAGCAGTGTTCTGGTTTCTAGTTTCACTGATTCTGAATCGTTTATTATTTTTCCTCAAAACAGTGTTTCCCAACTCTATGCTATTGGTAATTGATGTCCTAGTTAGCACAGACCAGCCTTGCAGATTATCCCTCTGTTCTTCTATCCTGCAAACTACAATTCTGCAACCTTCTGCTGGAGAAGAGCAAGTCACACAGCTCCGATTTCTCTATCCTCAGTACATACTTATTTCTAGGTTCAGTTCAGTCAAATGAACCACTTGTACCCTTAGTTTTACAATGAACATTCTGGTTTGAGAACTCAAATTTGTGACTAGCTTACTTGGGCACTATCCCTCCTACCAGTCACCTAAATCATCATAGGAGAGTCACTGGTAGAGGTGATAAGTTGCTACACCCTTACACAGAGGACTGTATACGTACTGTATGTGTGTAGGTGCATACAGACATATTGTTCTCTTCTGATTACTGGTCACAAGTACCAGATGAGAAGTAAATACCTGTACCTTCCTAATCGAAGTCAGCTGAGCAAGGGAGAAAAGGTGCATCTGAGAGTCCTTACCAGCGAGGTCTTAGTCATAAGCCCTTCGCACATGAACAAGAATAATGAGAGGAGTTCAAAGCAGGAAGGAAACAGAGCAGAAAGGAAAAGGGAGGTCCCCAGCAGACAAGGAGGAACAAAATTTGGACATAAAACTCCGAATTCAAGCTTATGAAATTCCACATGTTAGAAAAAAAGAAGGCATCAAAAGAAGCTTTATATCTCACTAACAAGTAACTAAAATGGTCTTATATGCTGCAAGACATTGTCATGCAGTGGAACACTTCCTGCAGATATTTCACGATCACTTCAAGTTTATATCCAACAAGAGTAGCACACCCTCACCGTTACATTGCTGCCTTCATTTCTACTTGATTAAGATATATTTGGCTACCTCTCAAGCAGCACAGAAGCAAAAGGGTAAAGCGCTTCAAAACTGTCTTCCCATCTACTGTGCTCTCTCACTAACCTGATGTCCCACATTCAGAAAGACATGCCAGCGTTTGCTGCCTGCCTAACTGCTGCCTTCAAGCTTGACCTTGCTAGACTAAACTTTTCTTCAAAATTTTGAAGTCTACGTGATTATCCCAAACACTATGACAGCAATTTTTCTCTAATGTTCTAATAGCCATTGGTAATTCAAGATTCTGTGCATTTGTTGGCTCTACACTGCTGAAGGCCTCCCTCCCTTAAATTTATCATTCTACTTTACCAACTAGCCAGACTGGAAATAACTAAATATATATGTGTGTGTATGTACATGTGTATATATACATACACACACGTATGATTTATTGATTTGTCCAAATACCATTAAAGTGACAAATGACACAATTAAATATTCTCCAATAAAGAAAGCACTGTAAAACACTTTTGTGAGCAGACTATAGCTTTAAATAATTTTAGACAAGTCTCAGTCAGCAAAACGGAGAATCTTGGGTAATCTTTGGGCCAACTAGAAGGCGAGCGGTTGAAGACGCACAGAAGATAACACCAGAATCTTGAGGTATATACGCAATTACATCCTGACGAGGTCTACAACTCCTTATTAACCGATTCATACACCGAGAAGGCCCATCATGCTAGAAAATGTGCCAAAGAACATGACACTCCTGTAGTCTGAGAGAAACAACGTTTTAGAGTAGGCTATAGCCAAACGTTACTTAACTACTAGTGTTGCCTTAGAGGTAAACTGAAGTGTAATGAGATGAGAACAGGCATCTGTCATGTCTATGTACACAAACAAGCTCAGCATTACTTTCAGTGAAAATTTAAAGAATTTGATGTTTTAAAACATTCTAAACCCAAATCCTAGAAAAACTTACTATATTTGGAGTATATTCAATTAAAACTTACGGAAATTAATTTCATGAAACTACTTCCACCAATAAGTACTACTCAATGATACTAATAAGAGAGAAAACACATGTTAAAAGTTACCAGAAACTGTTTCTAGAGAAAAAAGCAGAAAAAGTGACAAACAATGGGAGGAAAAAGTAAATGCAACTGGACTGAGTACAAAACAATGGTTGGAAAAATATATATTCAAAAGAACATTTTTTTCAAGCCTCAGAACAAAGTGATGTGTAGATAAGTACCAAAAGAATATGCATACCATGACTTCACATACATCCTATTAAAAACAAATTGTGAGGTAAAACAGTAAACAAATGCCTCATACCCAGAAAAGTCTACACTGACAGCTAATATTAGAAATTCAAGACAAGAGTTTCTCATTTCAGAACAGCTTTGCTTCTCCTCCTCCTTTTCCAGCCCACTTGAAAACAGTGTTATACTTGTCCTGTATTTTTCCTAAAAGTACCACATACAGCATTTCTCAAACACGTTCAATTATCACATTCCTGGAAGTTTTATGGATTCTTGTATCATTTCTGTGTAATGTCTTCTAATGTGCTACTGGGTTCACTCACCAACTTTGCCTGTATAGCAGAGAAATTCTGCCTTGTAAAAGGCCACAGCCCTGGCCCCAAGTCCCCCTTAGTGGAGTGGGTGCCCACAGGCACAGAGGGAAACCTGCGACCAGAGAGGACACTACACTGTGCTCCAGCAGACCCCTGCCCAAACCATGCCACAGACCTGTAAGGCAGGCTTTCCAGACTGCTGCTCTTCTTAAGTTTCTGGACTACGTCAACAAAGCAATACTTTATGTGGGAGTGAAAGAGTGCAACTCACGTGAGACACACATACGGTCCAAGGGCACCGTTTCAATCACTTGCCTGAAGAGCTACTAAGCTCGACTTAGCTCTAAGCAACTGAAGTGGAAACATGTTGACAGGATCTTTGATGCTTTTGGTTTCAGACTCTATTTCTTGCAAGCTGTGATCTATGGCAGTCACCTCATTATTTAAGGTTTTTCTGCTCTTCCAGGAGTTAGAGACCCTCAGTCAAGTACATAGGGGTGCATGTTTCACATGCCTAGAAGCAGCGATGGACAAGTCATTAGTGAACATGGCAGGCATTAGTGTACACACACAGACATCCTCAGCCTACCTACTTATTTTAACTGTACACAGCTCTGTATTTTAACTGGCATTACAAAAACAGTTAATGGTTACTTTCAAGGTACTAAAAGTGCTCTAAAATAAATCCATTAAAGA
The DNA here is from genome assembly GCF_000700745.2 of Antrostomus carolinensis. NCBI lineage: Eukaryota > Metazoa > Chordata > Aves > Caprimulgiformes > Caprimulgidae > Antrostomus > Antrostomus carolinensis. The sequence goes on from NW_010314029.1 coordinate 140,493, forward strand.
AAATTGTGCTTAAAATGTGTCTTTTATTTTCCAAACGTATCAGGAGATCTAACAAAAGAAACTGTATCTCCCTAAAATGTTTGCTTCTTTTATACCTCTGGAGCAACAGCCTCCCTGCTAAGTAAAATAATTTCTTAAAGCCCAGTAACTACCTAAGGAAAAAAGCAATGGTTCTGTAATGATTTGCTACATTTTCTTCTCCACAGCATTTACTTTAAAATTACAAACATAGCTGCCAAATTATTGACATTTATGTGAGTTTACATCATTTCTAAGCTTTTGTTTCTCAACATTCTCTCTGTCAGTCACAAATACAAATTCATGTAAGCTACAAATATGTAATGTTAATGCAGCTGTTGGGCAGAAGATTCTCTAAAATATGTATTTAAAATCTTACAACTGCCTCCACACTCCAGGCTGACTTCCTTGTCACCCAGTAATTTTCAAACTTTTAGGAAAACTTAGGCCCTGTTTTCCCAATATTTAATTACCCCACTATTATTACCATTCCCCAAATACACCTGCCTCCTACAGTCCTCCATAATGCTGGCCTTGCAAACTAATGCAGTGTATTCCCCAATTAATATTAGTAATTCAGTAATATATCCTAAAGAAAAAGACAGTTTTACAGATTTATGTTCATCTGAATTTTTTTAAGAGGTTTAAGTTATGAAGGTGCCAGTAGCTGTGCAATACATTATATTTAAGCTTCAAGCTAGACCAATAAAGTACTTCCAAGTAAGAAATATGAAGAATTACTCATAATTTCACTGTCACGCTTTTGCCAAAATATAGAAATAAAAAATATTTTGTGAAAAATCTATAGAAATCCTGACAGATAATGTACTTTTTCATAGTAACACTTTTTATAATAGTGCAATTAAAAAATCTTAAGATAACCTGCTCAAACCCAATATAAAAAATATTTAGAACTATTATAAATATTATTTTTCAGTATAGGAAACTAAATCAAAGACTAAGACAGCACAAGTAACTTTTTTTTTTTTTACTGTATAAAATTTCAGATTTAAAAAAAAAAAAAGGGGCAAGGAAAAAACAATCAACAGGCGATAAAGCACAATTATAGACAATACACCATGCCATCAAACCTACTACTTTGAACGTAAGTGAACATCCACAAGTAACAAGTACCTGTTCACTAAAACAGCAGTGGAAATTACATTAAAATTATGCACTAACACGCTAAAGAGACCTCAGCAGTAGATGGCCTCCTCTTCTTCCTCCCCATCTCCCCTGACAGAGAAGGTTAAAAATAGAGGCTTCCGTTTCCTTAGATTATTTTGCTTTAAACTTTTCTAGAGCACTGAAATTAGCTACTTTGCCAGCTTCCTACATTTGTGTTGGAAAAGGAGGAGTGTTAAAAACACGCTTCCATTTACAGCAACTCAGGAAATCAACTTCTGTGGTTTGCATTATTATCATCTGTAAATGACAAGTCCCTCCACAAGTTGTAGGTGTCTCTTCCAAAGTTTCCCTTTGGACGCTGCTCACCCAAAGGCCCCTTGCACCACACAGTAACATATTTGGGGGGAATCTTCTGTACTTGCCTATTTTTCTGTATTTGTGCATTCCTTTGCAGTTAGTCAACGCAGATATTTTCAGTACATTCCCCATATGCAAGAGCAGCTCCAGTACTAGGAAGGAGAGCTTAAGAGCTGCACAACGCCACCCTCAGCTCCCCTCCCTCTCAGCCCTGAGCCTTCGAGGAAGTTGGAGCCGCAGGAAGCCTCTAACTTCCACCACGGCAGCACAGAGTGGCCCAGGCTGTCCAGGTCTGTATTTTAAGGTCAGGAGAAACCACTGTCATCATCTAATTGACCTCCTACATAATAGAGGCCACAAAACTTTAGCTGGTAATTCTTGCATCTAGCCCAACATCTCATGGTTGACCTAGAGCATATTTTCCATAGTGTAAGAGAGCAGTGTTCGCTTATACTGAAAAAGATGTACGCTGCAGAATAAGTATCTGACTGTTTATCTGGGAGTATTGCATATCAACAAATGAAAAGCAGCAGGTATCCAGATACTGTTCTAGTATAAAATCGCTTCATCTATGCATTACTCCAATGCAGTGCCACCCATTCATTAGGAAGTCTGGTATGCTTTGGTAGGCATTGCCCCATTAGGTAATTTTTTAATTGCTTCTAATTTTGCTAGGCTGAAATTGTTCTGGCTGAAGTTCTCCCTCCTGAGGGTGTGCCTCAGTCTCATCTCTTGTGAGAAGTTTCAATTAAAACAGCTCAGACATTTGAAACAATAAAGCTGAAGAAAAAATGCTGTTCCTCCCCATCCCTGTGTGGGAATTCCTTCAGCAGTCCCCCAGATAACCTCAGCACTACTAACACCAGGGCCTGGATTTTTCAGGTCTCCTACTATCCCCGTGGAAAAAACATTCACACTTGGTCAAGGCACAGGGGACTGGAAGAGGGGGAATACTGTTGCACATGCTCAACATAACTCTGTGAAGTATGGAAGCCCTGTTCCTCACAGATTAAATCTCCACTGAACATGTGCCAGCTTCTCAGGGCCTCTCCTGGCTACACACCCACCCAACCCCAGTGTGCCAGGACTTTGCAAGGCTTGCTCCAGCTTCAGAAAAACACTTCCAGTACAACCCGGCTCCTCGTATTCTGGGAACAGAGACTAGGAAGTCAGTTTCTTCTTCCAGTCTCAATGCAAACCCTGTCAGCATCTGAACACCATGGAGGAAAAGAAGGAAGCACGCAGACCGTAATACAGAAGGATGAGGAGAAGAGGAACCAGGTCCTGGAAAAGGCAGTGGTAATCAGAAAGCAAGAAGTGGTGCAGGAAGGCACAGACAGAGAAGGAGAAGGACTACCAGCAGAGCTGGAGCAGATGGGAATGGCTGGGCACAGACCACAGCCTAAACAGCAGCACAGGGAAAGACGGGACTACCCAGTGTATCAGGTGCTGCCCTCTACATCCCTTTGCTCTGAGACTCTGAAAACCCAAAGCTGAACATGACTCTATCCTGCTCCATGCACCCCACTCAGCGCAGTTACCCACCTCCAACTACACCATTAACTCCACCTACAGTTTTGTAGGAAAGCTACATTAACAGCTTGGTACCATCAAACTCGAGAGATCCCTGTTGTCTTCAAATGTGTCCCTCTCTGCTGCCCTAAACTGCACAATCTCATCATGTCATAGCACTACTGCTTCTGACACTCGATCTAATCACACAGTAACCTAACAGTAGCTGTGCTTCAACTCACTAGAACTGCAAAAAAAGTAATGGGGAAGGGGGAAAGTAGTAATTTGGGGGTTTTCCCACGGTTACTGAATGGAATCAATTTACTTTGCCTTTTCTGCTCATCTGATAGCAATGTAGAGGAGGCAGGAGGTGAGCAAGATCTCCTACTATTCATAAAAAAACTGTTAATCCAACTTGCGGTGTCCTAAGGGTACACTAAGCCTCACTCCTGGGTGGGGAGTGGGACAGGGGACGGGAGAACACGACAAAAAAACCCCCACCCAAACAAAAACATAAGGCAGCCACTTAAATAAAGACAATTTTACAAAAATGACAATGCAGACCTTAATTCTGGCATTTTAGAATGTGTCTATGTTTACCTATGAAACTTTAATAAACATCAAAAAAACTTGCATGTGCATCACAAAAGCATTGCAGTTAGCAAGACTACATTTAGGCACCAGAATCCATATCTTAAAGAACCTTCTAAAGTTTGGAGGAAGAACAAAGCCTATTTAAACCATCTGATTATTTTCTGAGAAAATGAAGTATACAGCAAATGAAAAACCAAAACCTCAAAAGCATCTCTGAATATCCACTGCCAGACAGCAGTACTGCTGCCCCCAGGAACAGTAATCCCCAATACGGACACCTTCATCCTTGCTCATGAAAGGTTAAGACCTAACAACATAGGAACTTGACACGGATAACATGTTTGGAAACCACCTAATTAATCCATTTACCCGTTAAGATTGGTTGAAAAAAAAAAAAACCCCACACACTGGGAGCTACTCAGGAAATAATTAGATATTCATGAAGGAAATGAACTACTAAAACATGTGCAATGATTGATTGACCAAACAACCGTTAAAAGAAAGGTGTGCAAACAAGGACAGCTACTGTGTTTTGAGACAATCCTCAACAATATGCTTACTAAAACCTATTTTTTCATAGTAACTGCAATTAAAATTTCCATCCAGCTTCTCTTTTTCTTAAATAAGAGCAAGTCTATCTTTAATGCAGAGAGCACTTACATGCAACAACAAAAAAGTCCCTAGGATATCAGAAATGCAGATGCAGAAGGAGAAGTGGAGGAAGAAGGAGAAAAACATTTGCATTTCCAAGAGGCCTGTCTGGTACCAAGCAGGTTGGACAGATACATTCAGAAGAGAAGTGGAGGTTTAGGTCCAACATATTAGAGATCTAAGCTCTCCTCAGTGCTAGCAGAAGGGACGTAATGTTTCCTTTACTTAAAATACAGCAGATTACCTGCCCACAGAAATTATACAAAGCCTTGTCAGAGTAACTGTTCCCTGCATTTCACAGCCCTTTGTGTTACTAGCAGAGGAAGCATCTAAACTTTTAATTTCTTTAACTCCAATTTACTTACTTTCTTCAAAATTATTTATGGGCAAGACCTAACCATCACTGGGACACTCTCAGTCTTTGAAGGGAGGGTGGAAGGTAGAATTGTCTCGTGGACTTAGGAGTTGATCAGCAAAATTTGAGACAGGTGGCAAACTTTCCCCAACAATGCCAGCTATTTCCAACTACTGAAAGACCTACTGATTCAACCTCCGAGTAGCTTGAAAAAGAAAAAATGCACAGTTTTCAGAAGGGGTGTAAGCCTGCTTGCTTAGCTGGGTTGATGAGCAACGCTTCAGGAGATCTGTAAAAGGAGGGCATGAAGCAGACTGAATCACAATTCCTATTCCAGACAGCAGATGCCTAATGTGTGCTGAAAACTTTGTGACTAAAGTCTGTTTAAGAGACCAGGATTTCAAAAACTTACCATCAGCTCCTCAAAGGCTACTAGGAAACCTAAGTGAACTGGAAGGGAAACGATGGCGCACAGGAAGGCAGGGGAGCGTAGAAGCATGACAGGAAATTCCTCGAAAAATCCAGTAATGACTCTTACGCACTTACTCTGCTCCAGACATTTTCATGTTGTATTGTCTTCTAAAAACCTTTTACTACTACCCATTAAGCAAGAAGACAGCCTCTCATAAGACAACTGTAGAAAAAGAAACAGGAGTACTCCCTCTTTCCTCCCCCATCTTGTACTTATGCCACAACTGAACAACCAATTTCAAGAAGAGATTTTCTCAGCATTTCCTAGACCATCGCTGCTGCCAGCAAAGCCTGTCTTCTGCTGTCACCCTTCGTCTAGCTTCCTTTTGCAGGTCTTCCTTCCCCATAAGTGAACTCACATCTTTACATACACCGTCACTCTCAGCTCTTCCCAGCATTTAATCCACAGGATACTTATTCACAGGATTTGTGTTTTCTGATTCCATACTGCCACAGCACAACAACAAGGAATTACTGCAGATGGAAGCTGTCAGAAGGGCAGAGGTCTTCAGTCCATCCCTTCCCTAGTTATCATCATAGTTGAAAGTTTGATCCTAAATTTTTAACATCCTCCAGAAGTTAACCTTCTCAACAATTTTGCCCTCAAATTCTAATTAAGAGTACAATGAAGACACCACCAGTTAAACACATTGTTATTATATTGCATTAAATCTATTCCTCCACCCCCTCAAATTAACAAGGCATTTTTAACCACCATTCAGCAGCACTGCTTTGCAGCCTATCTGATCATCTTCAGTCTCTCTTCAGAACAGCCTTCTGATGCAAGGAGCCTCACTGCACGCCCAGTTAAACCCTGTTGCTATGCTATATTTTAATGGAAGCCCAAGTTTTACAGATATGACTGATCTAGACCCCCTCCTTCCCTCTGGCCATATATTGAGCAATGCATCTTACTCACAATGAGTTCATGCTTCCAATTCCTGCAAAAGTTACTTTTACGGAGACAATTCATTTTCCCCAACTCCTCTCCACAAAGAAGCAGTAATAAATACACTAATTTAAGACACCAGCCAAGTCTCAAGTGGAATGCTAATGCTAATGGGGAAGAACACCCATACCCCCACCAAAAAAAAAAACAAAAACAAAAACAAAAAAAAAAACCAAAAAAACCCCAAAAAACTAAGCAACAAATAAACAAAAACAAACAAAAAACACACACAAAAAAGACCCACACACAAACCCCAAACTCTCTAAAACAGAGCACAACATGCAAGGCAGCAATTATCAACTCTCCAAGACCACTCTAAGCCACACTGCTTTCTGAGGTGGCATTACAGCGATGCTAAGGGCAGACATCCATGGACACAAGCACATTTCTGCTGATTGAATAACCTGTATTTCTCAAAATTCCAGCAAACACACTATTCATCATTTACTTCTTCCCAGAAAATGAATGCTGACAGAAGCAAAGGACAGGATGCCATTGTTGTTGCCATAATATAAATCCAGAATACTTAAAAGGATAACACACAATTTATTGACAACTGAGCCAAAAAAATTTCACAATGTAATATTTTATGTGATCCAAGAACAGTATAAAAGTAAACAAAAACGTTTAAAGAGCTCCTGTATATGGACTCTAATTGCTTTCAAAAGGAAAACAAATTACACAAATGCAATTTTCAATAGCAGCTTGTCTAACACATGGTTTAATTTAATAGGTACTAAAGACACTGTGAGATACTCTAAGCACAGACGAGTTCTGGCAACTTTTTAAATCCATCAAATTTGAATGTTGAGAAGAAGAAAAAAAAATCATTGTCTTCAGAGATCCAAGATTAATTTTATTTCTTGCTTCCTTCAAAAGTAGCCATGAAAATGAACTCACTTTGTCCTCAATAAACAGCTCATCCTCATGTATTTTGCACAATTAAGCCAAGCACATTCTTCCATTGTTTTGAACCTACACTGCTTTCATCTCCAATTTCCAAGACAAGAGAACTACAAAAGCATTCTCAAACACACCTTCCAGATCATACCCGTGCTTCCCCATGCACACACACATTAACAGCACAAATTACCCCCGTTACCTTTACATTGCTGTTAAATACAAGCTTTTATAAGTGTAACTTTGGACTGTTTAAAACACACAGCTATCCCAACAACACTAAAATACTCCTTTCATAGTACTGTCTTCTCTTTCGTTCCTGGAAGCAGACAAATGCCTTCTCACAGTCCTGGGAGCCACCCCAGTGCTCCAGAGCTGAGGACAGCTAGTTCCTAGAGGAGGACAGCCAGCTCCAGCAGTGCCTCTGTGAGTGCCAGGCCACGCCAGCGTCACCGTGCTGCCTCACAGCCTGTGCTCCCCAGGCTCCTTCCAGGGCGCAGGAGCAGGACGCAGCCCCCGCTTCAGGAGCCGCCACAGCTTCACGATGCAGCGTGCCACAGGAGAAACTGGAGGGTTACTTCACACTTACTTGTAACTACAGTTTTTCCTACCACACACTGTCAATTGTTATGTGCTTCTTATTATTATTTCCAAAGTATTCTGATGACCTTATGGCAACTGCTTTCCCCAAACAAAACCGCTGCAGGCTAAGTTGCCAACCACTCTGTATTGTGGTGGACATCTACTCACCCCCATCAGCCTAGCACAATGAAAACTTTTAACTTCAGCTACAGAGCTACAAGACATCTCTTAACACATGAGAGAAAGTACACTTGCAGAAAATGAGAAATATCTCCATTTATTGTATCGTGCTTGGCAAGCACAACTGTAATATGAATATGAAGATCGAGAAACCCCAACAATTTTTAATCATCCTTAAAAACATTATACCTACTGCCTTTCATAGCAAGGTAGAAAGGAGAGGGGGAAGAGGGAGAGAGAGGCCACACCATTCCATCCTCAAATCAAGCTTGCTCACTGCTACATTTCTTCCTGGTGTCATCAGCAAAACCTTACTTCAAATATCTACGCAAAGTAATACAAGATTCAGGAACTGAGGCCTCCGGCCTTTGGAAGGCTGTAACTGAAAGTGTCAAAGCATCACTCATTTTAGGAAGTGCTTTACCAAGGAAAAGCATAAATGTTTGCAAACAAAGCTAAAATGAAGAAAATTGAATCTTTACATTACTCATATTTTATTTGCACTCATACAATCACATTATTAATTTACAATCAGAACACTACTGTAGCATTAAGAAATATCATAATTAGCACCTACCTGAACATCAGATACGAGGAGTTTAAAGACAACAGTACACAAAAAACCATGCGGCAGAGCAGAGAACTGAACCCCAATCTCCCAAATCCCAAACTAGTACCACTGAACCATCCTCTCTCAGTTTGGAGAGGCATGATTAAAATATGCAAACATTTTAGAATGGGTATTTCACAACAACTAGAAGAGGAGGTCAGAAAAGGCATTGCAGTAATACAGCTGGGAGACAGGGGAATTAATCTAAAGCGAGATTTTGAAAGACCGGGAAGAAAAACTTAAAGGTGCTTTTCTGTTTCTATCAAGTATTTGAAAAGAGTAATTTAACTGCCTGCTTTGAAAATTCAACTTGTCCTTCCAAGTAGCTATTGTGGTTGGATTATATTAGAAATCTTCCCGAAGTCATGGCTTTATTTCAAAGATCTTTGCTTAAGATAACTTTATTACATACAAAATGCTATACTACTGCAAATGAACAGATAAGAAAGTTATCAATCCATTTAAACTCATATGTATCATTGGTGATACATACTATGATAATACACATTTTATTTATGCCTTATAAATACAACCCTATGAGAAATAACTGGTGCCTACAACTTGCAGAAAAAGAATGTCAACTGATCTCTGTAAAGAAAGTCACATTACAGTAAAAGTACTGTAAATTCACATGATAAAGTAATTAGTCCACACAAACACTTCTAGAGTTTGTCTACACAGGATGTTTCCAGCAGACCCAAAGCAGCTCTGCCCTGGCTCCCACGCGTACTCCCTCACTTCCAGCTACTTCAGTGAGGCCTGGAGCTCCATCTAATATAACCTAGCCTACACCGGGCTTGTTAGCTCAGGTTCGGTGATGAATTAACCACAGCCACCTGGATACAGACCAGCTCAAAGCACGAGCCGGATTTGCAACACAGCATTTAGACACAACTGAGAGTGTCTCATAATGAAATTGCTTACTCACCTTATTCACCTCACTTACTTCATCTAGTGGAATAAACTACTCACCCGTATTGCTACACGAAAAGCACTCACATGGAAGACTGAGGGCCCTGTTTATTCACACCCAAGCTTACCGAACTCCAGCTTTTCCAGGTAGAAAAATACGTGCTTAATGAAGGTCAAGACCAAAGTGAACAATCTTTGCCGACAGGAAAACCTGTGGCACCCACTACCCTTGACAATATTTCACACAATACATCTTTGATCCTGGTGAATAAAAAAAATGACTGCTAACAGCTCCAGGAGGTACATTAATAGCGAGTATCTCGCTGATAAACCTTCTGCAGGACTCTGGATCTCTACTCAAGGTCACACTGTTTGTCCACACATACATGAAACCAAACCTAAAAGCCAGATAGCAGACCACAGGCAACAGAGCTCAACAGCTACACTGGAAACTTATATCTAATGCTTTGTTTCACTTGTGGGAACAGCGCATCCATTGCACACACACGACAGAACGATTATAGTCCAAGCAAGTACCATAAAACCTGGCACACTAATCTCAAAATGTATTTCTATTACTTATTAGGTAAAAACATCACTTGGGTCTTAGGAATTGGCTTCTGCTTCAATGAACTGGCTTCTAGAAGCTAGCAGACAACAAGGGCATAAAAAAAAAAATCAAGGGATTGTAGTCCCATCTCGTATAAAAATATAGATATGTGACCTTTATTAATAAAAGTATTAATTAATAGACATAAGTCTATTTGGGTTTTATTTCATTAATGAGTTTCAAATTTTAGGGAAAACACAGAATCATAGAATGGTTTGGGCTGGAAGGAGCCTTAAAGATCATCTGGTTCCAACCCCCCTGCCATCAGCAGGGACACCTTCCACCAGACCAGGTTGCTCAAAGCCTCATCCAGCCTGGTCTTGAACACTTCCAGGGAGGGGGCATCCACAGCTTCCCTGGGCAACCTGTTCCAGTGTCTGACCACCCTCACAGGAAATAATTTCTTCTTAATATTTAATCTAAATCTACCCTCTTCCAGCTTAGTCATTTTCCAGTTTAAAGCCAACTCCCTAGATAATTCAAATACCTAAGAAGTTTTGTGAAAGTAGGAGGCCTTGGAAAACCAAGAAGCCCACGTTTACACCTAAACAGTTATAAAAAAAATCTGCTAGGGAGCAAGTAGATACAAGTACCCAAAATGCAAGGCAAAAAGTGTCCAGCAGAACTTTCCCCTTCCCAGACACCGAAGTCAATCAGCCATAAGACACAAACCCAGAGGAAACCAGACTTCATTAGTTCCGGTGCTCGCGGAAATACCTGATTTCTATAAATGGTAACATTTCCCACATAACCTCTGCTGCGAGCTTCTTCAGCACATCAGGCTCGGTACCCTGCAAGGCATCTCCCTGCCCTACCCTAGAAATTCACGTGCAACTTACCCAAATATTTTCCCTTCCAAATGTTATTTTCTTTAAAAATACATTAAATATTTCCTTTAAAAATCCAGAGCTAGTCCTATTTACGTGACTATTTGCTGGGTGGAACAAAGTTAGATGCTAAGCTGGAAATACCGTAACAGCTGAGTATTTTAACTGGCAACACCCTTGTAATGACATGCCTGTGTGTCATATCAGCTCCAGACTCCACAGCCTTACAAATCTGACATCTCCCAGCTTGAAAAATTAATTTAGCAGGTTTAAAAGGATTTCACATGCACGTTTTCACAGTTATTCTTGCATTAAAAACACCCAAGAGCATTGTATAAAGTGTATATTCACGAGTTTGATGCTCATCAGTAACAATCTCGGTAGCCAACTCAGGCAGGTCAATACATCACCCCGCCAAAACTGGGTAAAATTTTTGTGCCACGCTGTAATACAATTTATGTTACAGTAATTTTTCTGTAAAGTAAAAATCCAAAGTGGAGGCCATATGTCGTTTTTAAAAACTGAAATTTTGTCTCTTTCCAGATAAAAATCAATAGCCTTATTACCTGTGCTGTTCCATCAATACAGGTGTGCACTATTTACACAGATTAGCAGTGTTATACAAGGAACTTGTCCTAAATAAATATAGATTGTATAATAAGGATGCTGCAATTTCCTGCGCATCTAACACTGCTGCTGGGCATGGGAGACTTTTTTCCCCAAATCTGACAGCAAATATATGTCAATACATACAAAGACAATGCTATTTTTTCCTTAACACAGGCACCAGATGCACAGAGAAAAGGTAAGTACATTCCCAATTTAAGTATTTCCTGATAGTTTGTTGCCACATTTTATAACTTGAACTTTGCTGAGGTTTATTTTGTTGCATTTTATAAAAATGTAACAATGAGGGGAGAGGGGAGAACTGAGGTAACACTGGATTCAGTAAGCCAGTAGATATCAGGAATCATAGAGTCTTGATTAAAAATGTTTCTTCTGATTAAAAGCAACCCACCCATGAGAATCAAAGAGACAGGAATTTGGAGACATGCCAGTTCATACAATGACTGTGTTTATTTGTCTTAATAAATATTTAAGAAACATGACTTGTGGTATTTGATATAACTGAGCCCATGGTTAAAAGGCCTCTCTCCATGACATAAGCAAATCCAGTCTATCCTCTTTATTTGTCCGACTTCTCGTCAACATTCAAGGCTAATCTAGTTTTAGGTCAGGAAAAAGACTGCAGTCTATCATTTTAAACAAACCATTGTAGTAAAACGTGAACAGGAAATTCCTAACTACACTGTTCAAAGAACAATGATTAGAAAAACAACGCTAGCTCACAAAGTACAAGGAGCCTACAAACTAGCACAGGACAATTTGGGTGGAAAATAAAAATCAAACACATGCATATAGTTACCTTGCTCATTTTTCCTTTCCCCCACCACCCCCCACACCCCACCCCAATCTCCCCACTGGGGCCAGGGGTCCTTCAGCCCTTGCCAAGGGAGAAACTTTGGGATCTCAAGGGGGCAGAGAGCAGTGTATGCAGCTCTGTCTGATACCTTGGAAATATCCGGCCTGCGGGAGTTAGCGCGGGCATGCCATTCATTCCACAACATATAAATGCCCTCTTTAGAGCCTCAGCTGAGCAGCAGTTTCATTTGGATTTTGAGGCACAGGTCTGCCTTGTTTTTCAATAAGCTGCAAGCTATTTTTACCATAAAAAAAAAAAAAAACATCATTTTAAAAGCATGCTTGCTAGCATACAGAAAGCATATAAAATGGGTAAAATGTGGACTCGAGGAAAATCTCCCGTATTAGCATTCTATTCAGAGCATGAATTTCCCCCTCCGAATAAATAAATAACGCACATGCCACAAAAACCCCAAACCCTCAAAACCCCACCAAAACTCATGCATTTTAAATTCTACCAAGCGTAGGATCTTAAAATGTTCAGAAATTATTTAAACAAAGTGCTCTGACAACTATTTGGAATTTATTCTCATAAAAGTCTGGACATCTGACCGTCTTCACTAATAGGGAGAAAAAAAACTCCGCTGTATTCTGAATTTGAGACAGAAATCACAGTAAAGGAGAACTATTTCGTTTTTAACATAATGTACTAACGTTACATTAAGAACCCATTAATTAATCTCTATATAATCTCAGGAAAAGATTTTTTTTCTTTACAGGAGATATATCCTAAAAATATCTGGAGACAGATATTAGTATTAAAATCTTCATCCACTTTGAAAAATAATCTTCAGAGCACACACATAAAAAGCCAAAAGAGAGAAAAAATGAACATATGATCTCAAAAGAGAAGCATTTTAAAGAACACCATTCATGGACTGGAGGGCGGGGAGAAAATTTCCACAGCCCAGACAGTATCCACAATTTTGGGGTGTTCCTAGTGGAACTAGAATTTTGGACACAGGGTAACTTATTTTATAAAGAGGACCTTTTATAAATGTTCCATAGATTCTAAATGTAAGGAAAAGAAACTTAGAGTTGTGATTTAGGTAAAAAATAAACATTATTTTTTTTAATCAACTGACTTCAGAAAGAATAAAACAAATATCTGAAGAACAGTGTGGGTAAACAGTCATATGTGCAAAACTTCAAAAACTCCAGATGTTCACATACCACACATAATTACACAAAGGAGATATTCCAGAAATTTATTACAGTAAGTTTTAACTATAAAATGATGCAGCTGTATTTTAAAACAGGAACAACAAAACTTTCTAAAAATTCTGAACCCCTTACATGTAAAGCAGTAGAAGAAAAAACGTTATCAATAGCCTCTTTCAGGTACTGTTTCCAAAAGAATCTGGTAATGCCCAAAAAACTCCGTACAAGTCAGAACCCAGTGAGAGAGAGAGAAAGTCTTTAACCCAAGGATCCAGACCGACCCCCGGTCAGTAGCAATGGAAGCAAACAATCACCTCGGAGTGGTTTGGCAGATACAGCTCACTCCTGGCAGGCAGAGAACAAACCCAGCTGCATCATCGATCCCATTGAACAGAAGCCCCCAGCAGACACGGACAGATCGACAAGACTACTCCCAGAAGTAATTTACCTAACACAATATTACAGCATCCCCTGGTACAAGAGAGCTCACTCTGTATCTATAACAAGTTGTACATACAAGGTATTTAATATTACAGGGGAAGCAACTTTACAAAAATAGACTGTTTTCCATAATCACTGGAGCTTTCTCCAGTCTGTCAGATTTCCAGAATATTGTGACAAACTTTATGAATGTTTGTTTTAAAAAAAAAAAAAAAATATATATATATCATCCACCAGGATGATCCGAGGGCTGGAGCACCTCTCCTATGAAGACAGGCTGAAAGAGTTGGGGCTGTTCAGCCTGAAAAAGAGAAGGCTCCGGGGAGATCTCATAGCGGCCTTCCAATACCTGAAGGGGGCCTACAAGAAAGCTGGGGAGGGACTTTTCATAAGGGCTACTAATGACAAGACAAGGGGAAATGGGTTTAAACTGAAAGAGGGCAGCTTTAGATTAGATATTAGGAAAAAGTTCTTTACTGTAAGGGTGGTCAGACACTGGAACAGGTTGCCCAAGGAAGTTGTTGATGCTCCTCCCTGGAAGTGTTTAAGGCCAGGCTGGATGAGGCTTTGAGCAACCTGGTCTAGTGGAAGGTGTCCCTGCTGAAGGCGGGGGGATTGGAACTAGATGATCTTTGAGGTCCCTTCCAATCCAAACCATTCTATGATATATATATAACTATCTTCATCCATATGAACCATCTGGTGTTTTGCCTTTTATTAAGTCATAGAAAGACATCCTATAACCTGGCTTAGCATGAAAACAGGTTTACATCTAAGCTCAAGGGAAGGTTCAAGATTTTTTAGATGCCCTTCTGGGAAAACTTAAGACTTTTTTTTTTTTCCTAAGCACAAGACATACTCCTAGGATATTAAAATTTGTGCCAAAATTCCCACGAGCTGCTTCTGAAAATGTATTAAAAATTAAGATAGCTGATAATTCCATAAGACACCCTTGAATTCCTAAGAACAGATTTCAGTACAAAGAATTAGCAGGTTCCAAGTGACATTCACAGCCAATGATAGGAAACACTACTGCGCTTTTTCATTTAAAAAAAGAAAAACCCAAACACCAACAATCCCACACACAACAAAACTGATCATGGCTCAGCAAATCTTCCACAGATCATCTCCCACAAACATTTCTCAACTCCAGCCTTCAGAACTGGAAAGTCAGAATGTTTACCAACAGAAGCATTGAGGCTATAGCTGTAAAAAAATCTTGTTGATGGTAAATTGCCTGGAATTTCAGATGGTGAAATGATATTGCACAAAACATGCACATATTCCTTCCTACATATTTGTGTTTGGACACCTGTGCATGGACTAAACGGGCCTTTTGCTCTGAAAGTCTTCTATCATGATTAACTGAAGAACTTGTAACTCTTCTCCAAAACTTCATACGAGCGCATACCGAAAACCGTTTTAAAAAGTCAAACAGGAATTCGCAAAGCAGCTTATTTTACAGTAAGAAAATAATTCCTGGAACTGGAAATACAGTATCTTCATAGTACCATCAATCAATCAGAATCCAAGAGTCAGCCCGACCATAAACATCTTGACATTTTACTCCAAAAACAGGCTAAAGGGAGAGATTTTTTTTAAAGCAAAAATGAAAGTGTTTCTTTCACAATTTATTAGAAAAAAGTTTGTAGCTATACCCTGTTCAAAGAAAACCCAAAACCAACCCAAACAAAACAAAAAAATCCCAACCTACCACTTTACCACTGCTTAAGACAAGTATGCAGGG
>NW_010314029.1:156007-167351 GCF_000700745.2 Antrostomus carolinensis
CTTCCTGAACAGAAGGCACTTAACTAACACACTTCAAGAACAGTAATCATGTTCCACACTGCAGATCAATTTAAAGGGGCTTGTCTGAAACCAGCCATTCATTAAGATAAAAAACAATTGCTTCTTAAATTCAGTGCATTACATGGTGTTATGAGAAATCAAGAAGTTTAGCTGAATCAGCATGCAAGACTAAGTGCAGAGAGCTCCTAAATACAAACAATGTGAAAAGAAGGATCAGGCCAAGCGCTAGGATCCCTCGCCCCGTCTCTGCACGCTCTCTCCCCTTGACTAAGGCAAAAGGCTTAAGAAATCGGATATTTCTTGGGCTCCTGTATAAGAATGTTGTAGCTACTTCTGATTAATACAGGTAACTGGGAGCCACTTCTTTCTGAAGTCCTAGCTATAAATAAGTACATTAAAATACTGGACTATGTGTGCATTAAGCTGCAGTTTCCAAGGGTTGAGAACTGAGCGAAATCAAAAAGGAGTTTGCACAACAGATTTTCCTCTTGATGACATGAGATTTACTCCCAAAGGCCCCCTACAGCCAACACAAATTTATGACTAACCAATCCAGATGCAAAAATATAGCTGATCCAAAAATACCTGACCATTTTTAATTAAAACACTTCTGCTTTTCTTTTGAGGAAAATAATTTTTAAAACTTCTGTAAAACATGGAGATTTAGTCGAAACAATGGTTTTTGTCATACAGATTAGACAGAAGCATCAAAATCAAATTGCAATTAAGAAGTAGGCTACAACGCACTATCAAAGTACTTCTAAAAGAAGAATTCACTGTCTGAAGCATTATCAAATGAAGAAACTGGAAGCTCACACATGTAGGTGTATTTAGGGAAGGACTGTATGTCATTACTCCAGAGGAATCTCAAGACACATAAGAAATCAGATCATCATTTCAAAAGAGAACATTTTTAACCATCTTTCTGGAAGCTGGTACTAGTAAACATTTTTCTAAACAAATAATTCTAAAATTGAATTAGCCCAACTGAGCAGCTACATTAAACACAGGAGTGGAATTCAAATGCCCGTGCCGAGTCTTGAGCACATGGTGCCTATTTATCACAAGTCTCAGTACACCCATAACCACAAGAGCAGCACTAGGTTTTCCCTTGGATAAACTATGAGCTGGCAGAAAAGCAACGATAAGACAACTCAAACCAGCACAAACCACCATACACTTTTTTTCTTTAAGTGTAATCACTTGGTACGCTGCATACAGTTGGAAATAAGCATATGAATATACATGGTCTTTAACTGAATTTTGACATCTATCTATTGCATTTCCAGTCTTTACATGCATTTCCAAGTATTCTTTTATTATATAAGAGAGGTCCGTTATGCTTTCTCTAGCTCATAATGGATAATCATCAGGTTAATTTACATTAGTCATCAATTACAGTGTTAGAAACAATTCAGGTACTACTAAAATTGATCTATGATCCAACAGCCATGATGGTCGTTAAATCAATTTTTCTCGGGTTTTGTGGTTAACTTACTCTGAATTTGTGATTCGAATATTTTTACCTATGTGCCATATCATATCTTTAATACTGTCTTATCCAAAAGATGTAATCTGGGTTTAGCAGAAGACACACAAGTGTTTAAACAGTAATTTCCAAACACATACAGTATTTTCTCCATCTACTAATTATCCCTATATTGCCAAAAAAACCCAACAAACCAACAACAGTAGTTTACTTTTTATTCTGAAATTCTCTATAAGCGTGCATGGAATGGCTGTTCAAGCCAAGCAGCTTTGGACTGTATCCTCCTTTGAGAAATGCAGCACAATTTGTTTACGCTATACAATCAGATAATTATGCAGTACTTCAACTGCCTTCCCAAACATGGATAAGTCACACTTTCTAAGAATGCACTGTGTATTAAGGTTTTTAAAAGTCTTCTTTTTAGCTGTTTACTGTAATCCAAAATTAAATCAATCAATTTTGAAATATTACGCATTTTCAGTTTCGATAACAAACTTTGCGTTTTGCCATAAAGAATGTGTGAAAGAGCTTCAGCCTAAGTACAATATCAATCAAAAGTTTCAACAAGATTTTCCATAGATATTTCATCTTGAAAATAACTCTTTCAGAAAGTAATGAAAGATAGCCTTTGATTCTCTGTTGCTAGTTCAAGGGTATCGACATCACTGTACTTTATTTTTGTCCCGCTGCCAATTAAATATACTGAAATAGACACGTCTTTGAAAATAAAAAATAAAAAACCTGATTGCTTCAGTTTTTGACATTCCCTAATTCAGCCCTTGGTAGCAATCAGCTCCTTCAGCCAAAGGAGCTAGCAGTACAGCACAGAATCACTTCCATCCTACAAAGTACGGGAAGACCATCAAGATCATCACTGGACGCAAGAGCCCTTCCTACTCCAGCAAACATCCACCAAAAAGCAGAGAAACAAACTGAGAAATACTCCATCTTGTTTGATCATGCAACACCCATCTAGAGCAAGCCTCGCCAGAAGGTTAGCTATATTAAATGGCTGACTCAAACTATTCAATGGGCCATTAAAAGTGACAGATCATGTCTCACCATGCTTTTAGCACACCCTAAGTCCAAATTAATTTTTCTATCTGGAACAGAATCAATAAATTATTAAGACCCTTGTAGCATGACAGAACAAAGCCAACATCCCCATTCCCTTGTCATTAATGACTACTGATGAACTGAAGGATTTATCTCCATGAAAAGAGGCTTGGGATTCGTAGCAAGGCAAAAAATACAACATCAGACACCCTGCTCCTCTCCATAAGCAGAGAGACAAAAATCTTGTTCATCTAATTCAAATATTACAGCCTCCTCCTCTATGACCTGGCAATTCCAACCTTCTCCCATTCGAGTCCCTTAGAAAATTCTCCAGTCGCACTGTCACAATCTTTTGATGAGTTACAGCTCCAAACACTGCTGACAAAGCCACTTACAAATCCCCCCAATAGCTGCTCCATGGTTTTTATTATTACCTCGACATGCCTTTTCACGCTCCACCCTTCCCTAGTTACACCCTATGCTTTTACACCAAACTGAGATCCTTCCTGGAGGTGCTCCACTGTCAAGATCCTCCCCACATCTAGCTGATCTCGCGCTCAGTTCCCTCTCGCACACACCTCCAGGGGACCACACTGACAACTGCCTCCACTGACACTTGTCTGGTCCTAGATCCAATTCCCTCATGCACCAACTCTGCGCTCTGCCAGTGAGGGCAACGCACACATCTGGCTTCACCAAACCCTTCATGAGTATTTCCAAGCTGCTGTTGATACCCCAAACTCAGTCCCCAAATCGGTTCTGCTGCCTGTAGCCCTCTCACTTCTTAACAGCCACTTCAATGCTGCGACTCGACTGAAAAGCTGAGTCTGACACCTATTTAATTGACTTCTGTCAGCTTTTATACATGCATTTATGTTAGAAAAGTGAAGCCTTCCTTTTTAAATATAACTTGGAGCTTGCTTAGAGATGTGTTGTTTTACTACGGAAGTATTTGAAAAGTCAGTAGTCAGGACTGAGGGTCACAAAGAAGATTTACTCAAAGAAGCTTTTAAACTGACTCATCACTTTTGCCTAATACAATTCCTTATTGAATTAAAACTTAATTGACATAAGCCACTTAAATACCCATCTGCCCTGGAGGTTAAGTCAGCTTAGGGAACTAAACCGGCCGAAAACTACCCTTTCCAAAAAGACAAATGAAATACTGTGCAGGGGTTTTTTTGCTAATTTGTCTTGCCATAAGATCAGGTAAGCACCA
The DNA here is from genome assembly GCF_000700745.2 of Antrostomus carolinensis. NCBI lineage: Eukaryota > Metazoa > Chordata > Aves > Caprimulgiformes > Caprimulgidae > Antrostomus > Antrostomus carolinensis. The sequence goes on from NW_010314029.1 coordinate 159,793, forward strand.
GCACCAGTGCAAGAGAGGGGCAAGACCACATGGCCAGTGGAGAGGAGACTGCTGCTTTTGGCAGCAGCTAACCAGTAGCTCAAGGGTGCAGCGAGGCAGGAACAGCACCTAGAGCCTGTTTTCTTTAGCTCGCTTCTTTCAACCAGAAACAAGCTGAAGATTACTTAAAAGCTGCGATACTGGCTGGCTTTGCTGGTGAATGTGAACTGTCACATCTGCAGCAGATAAGATATTCAGGAAGTTCTATTTTTAACTGTAGGCAGAACAAGTATTAGTTTTATGTTGTTTCTCCAAAATACCAACTAAATATTTCTGTTTGGCTTCACATACAGCTTTACAAAGCTCTGCCTTCCGGTAAACAAGACGAAATTATAAAACAACATCACATTAACAGGGACCTCTGTGAAGCTTCTTAACAGGACTTTGCTATAGATAAGTTGTCAATTTTTTTTTTAATTGCCTATAAGTCATTTGTTCTTATGTTTGCACAGTGCTGTCACTATATTTACATTCACTAAAAACACTAAGTTATCTCTCCAACTGAATTTATCACTAGAATCCAAGCCTAAATAGGAATTTTTTCTCCAGATAATAGAACTTAAAATCCAGCCCTAGCCATGTGACATTTCAAATCTTGCCTTCTCAAATGTGCAGATTATAGCTCCTGAAAAGCAGACACTTCCCCCCAACACACCCTTCAGAAGATACGTTAATGCAAATACCCAATTTTCTTTTAACAATGCTTGGTGCTGTTTAACAGCAACAAACACAATCATTATGCCTACACCAACCCAGATACTTGTTGATTTTTACACCTTCTCTGACAGTTTCAAGCACTGACAACATCCGACAGATCGGTTTCTAAGATCCAATTCATACGTGAGGCAGTTAATACCATCCCACAGGTCCCTTCAAGAAAAAGCCCTCATAACATCTGCCATCGCACTGCAACACGCTAAAGTCACAAGTTAATGTGTGCACACAAATACAGTAAGGTAGGTGTCTGCATTCACTATTTAACCCCTGAAAATACTTCCATTTAAGAGGTACAAACTACACATGCACACAAAAAACACTTCACCTTTAACACAGTGTTAAGCAGCTTGAGAGTGGTTTTTTTGTTAATGAGGTTACCATGGCTCAGTAGCTGTTTGATGCTTTAGCACACATGCATTAGGTCTTGCAGGTTTCTGCTACCTAAGCTAGATTTTCAAACTATATCTATTTTAACCAATAAAAACCAATTAAGTAAACTGTAATTAATTGCTATTGTACTATAAGGTAAACCTCTCACCCCTTCAGAGAAAGAGTGGATGCTTCCCCCCTCTACTTTCTGAGACACCAAAATATCACTAAAAACATTTATAACTCTCAATGACTAGAGATGCAGCACTCCTTTTTAAAAATGTTGAATTACAAGAGCAGTTTATCAGAAAACATGAATGCTCACTTCACACATGCATTGCTTTCTCCCAAGCACATAAATCTGACATGAAATTGAAAGCTACTTTTTTGAAACATTTAAATCAGAGAGCTGAGATCAAGGGGAAAAAAAAATAATTAATTTAAAATTATTTACTGTGAATCAGCAGATTACCATTTACTGGTTATCAGAATCTATCAATCAAATGAAAGATTCAGCTTGAAAAAACATACATTAAAGTGTGTGTGTGTGTGTAACGTTCAAATGTCAGCTACAGCATGCCTTTAAAAGTATTACTGAATTATTCTGAACAAGAACTAAAATACAAACATGAGCAGATTGCCCAGGGAGGGTTAGGGCACCGCAGCCCCTTCTCAACACCATGTGCTGCAGCATTATTGCCAGCCACATGCCAGGAGAGCAGTCGCACAGCTGCCCAGCTTTCCCATCCACGCTGAGGCTGCATCCAGGCTTGACATTTGCACAGAAAATTCAAAACATCTGGATCTCAAGTACTACTTTATATGCAATGTTTTTAATATAAATTCTGTCAAGTCCACTGTATTTACTGCTAACTTGAGGTAATCAAATAATGCAACTGCAGTGACCCAGATGCTTCAAGTGACGGGGATACATTTGATTTCTTACAATCTGTGTTAAGAGAAAAAAAACAGATAAAGATGCTCTCCATTTTTGAATGAAAGGATGGCTGTTCTGCCAATCTTTATGAGATATATTTAGCTATATATATTATATATAGGTCAAACAATACATCATGCAATAGAGGCAGTAAAAATAGATGGTCATAGACAATGGGATTCCAAGAGATAGCTGACTTAAACCAGGCAAAAAAACCTGAATTAGATAATTTAATCTAGAGTGCTAAAGGAATGGAAAAACTACTCCGACATTTAATATCTCTTACTATTAAAAATGTATCGTATTTCTGGGTTCAACTGAGTATCAGATATTACTATAAACCTACTAAACAAAAGAGCTCTAAAGTCTCCAGTATCATCTCTTTTTATGAGCAGTACTCGAACCACTACTTAAACACCTCTTCAGCTGAATACATTCAGCTCTTTTGCTCTCTTGGGAGAGCATATTTTCCAGATCCACACTTACTCATTTTTTTTTTCTCCTCCTTTACAATCCACTCCATCTCTTGCGAGCTTGGTACTGACAGTCTAGAGAGCCAATTTACAAAATCACAATCAAATTAGTATTTTAGTAGTTCTGCTCCCCTTTTACATATTTCAAAGCATCAATTCCAAAAATACATTTCTGTGCCCTATAGGTTGTATTTTATATTTTACATTAACAGTCTGTATTACAGTCAAATAAAACACGTGATTTAAATCTGTCCAGTCATGGTAATTTTTTCAGGGGGAATATTAAAATAATGATCAACAATCACTTTGTTTTCTTCTCATTCCACAAATAGCGTTAGTTCAAGACCAAACTGTGTGTTAACACAATTGATAATCAAAATACAACAAAAAGGAAGTAAACGTGAAAAGTCTGAAAACACATACAAACCTGAAGCAAACTATCAACAATGGCAGTGGTACTAACTGTTCTGTTGCCTTCACCTGGCTGAGGCTTTAGAATAGAAGTATTTGAATTTAATACTGGAATACAGTAATTGCAGCTCTCAGTGCAGCAGGGTCCAGAAAAATGCTAGTTGTGAAAAATCTTTATTTAAATGCTTCTTCTGATTGTCATTGGGTTGCTGAGGCAACTGGGCAGACACAATCCAATACCCTAGGAGATATCATCTTGCCTTGATAAAGAGGCCATTGCCTTTTTAACTGTACCATGCACTTATGCACCAAAACATCCTTCGCCTCACTAGAGAGAGGTACATCTTCCAATTTCAGAAAAAAAACTTCAGAAGCAATTCTCATCTACTTCTCAGCCCTCTGATCTGGCTTCAGGGTTGCTCCTCTCCATGTATCAAATAAGGCGAGAAAATATATGAAAAAGCAGTTTGTTGCAAAAAATGCTCTCTTAATACAAAATGAGTAGTTAAGCAACGTAAGTCTGGAATTTTCTAGCTTTGACTATTAACAGGAATATTTTCTTTATTTCAGCTTCTTACTTGCAATCTCCTATTCCTTTATAAAACCAAACTGGGGAAAGAGAAACCGCATCCTGCAGCATCACACCGGCACGTGGGTCTGAACACCTCGCTCTGCCACTTGCCGTAACAATCCCTTACTATGTAATCCCTAACGTAGTAAGGGATTGTTTTTGTCCCACTTCACAGAGACAAGAGGCAAGCTGGGTAATACAGACATCTGCTAAAAGCAAATAAATTATGAGAATGAGGAGTCCTGAAATAGTTCAGTAAAAAACTTTTCTGTCCATTACTCATTTGAGCATTTCTACTCTGCACTCCTAATAACACAGATATCTGCCCAGTGACTTTCCCAAGGTGACTCCTTGTTTCGAGGCCATTAGCCTTTTCTGCTTATTTCCAACCTCTACAATTCTGGTTTTTCTTCGGTCTCCTTCTCCAGCACATCCTACACTTCCTGACCCCCATCCTCAAATTTCACATATAGATCTTCTATTTCACCTTCCAACTATCTTCTCTTCTTCACCTAGACTTTGGATGCTGCCTTGCATGCATATTTTCTGACTGAAGATTCCTCATCCAAGCTCAGTGCTCCCTCTTTTCCCTCGGGGTTCCCTGTACAGCCAAGAAAAGAGCTGACACCCTCACACCCTGAACCCTCACCAGACAGGTTTCTTATTACCCGTTCTTCCCTGCCCTACTGGTTTTCAGTCCAGTTCCCCTACTTTTTTCTTCCCAGGCTTCAGGTGCTCTCCTCCTTCTCCCTACTCCCAAGTCCCGATGGCTTTGCTTTCCACAACCTACTGAAATTTTCCTCCCTCTGTTAAATTCCAAAGCCAATCCCACTTGTTCCATACTCCTTGTTCTAACCCACCTCCTCTATAAGGCTAGGGTTTGGGGTTTTTTTTCCTGTGCTCAAATTAAGCAGAATTAAGATGCTGATGAGGACAGAGGACATAAGAACTCCCTGATTTCAGTTAACATACCAGCAATCCAGCTTGCAGGAAGTTTCTGCAAATGCAGCCATTAAAATCTAAGTTTAACCCAGCCCATACTGATTTTTCAGGGCCTTCCAAACTGGCCCAATTGGATGATTTTTCCATGCAAAAACACTGCTACACCTTACAAGTTTAAAATCCTCACTTCAAAACAAGATGATTTAAATCTTCAAACAAGCAAGGCAATTCACATTAAGAAGCTGAAGGAAGCACTCCCTCTCCCCTAGTGTTGTTGCAAAAAAAACAAAACAAAACAAAACAAAAAACACTATATTTTAGCTCAAGTTTCCACATACAACGAATCTAACAAGACTCACCAGCTTGGAAAGCTTTTGCCAAACTCCAACAGTTTTGGCCAAGCTCTAATCACTTGAAAACACAGTCTTGTAACAATCAGCAACAGTAGTAAGATCCCTGGTGCCAGAAGGATCACCAGTATCAACCACAAACATAGGCAGTCTTTTATAAGATCATTTACAATCCCCAGTTATTGACCAGAATCTCAATATAGCAAGTACTGTGCAAACACAAGATAAAGAGGCAGTTAGTCGATAAAAGACAACTACTACTATGAGATAAAAATATGCACTGAATGGCTCCCTTCCGAGATCTACAGGATCTGCTAGACCATCATCTGCAATCTATTAATTACGCACAATCCACACAGATCAACAGTTATCCTCCCCAACCTAACCACTGATTTCATAACAAAGATAAGATGCTTCTCAAATCTGCTAATTTTATCACTCTTCTACTATTCTCCCTCTTTTTTCTTCATTTATTCCACTTTTTCTTACTATAGAAATCATAAGGCATCCATTTGAGTCCTTTATCCTCTCTCACTCTGCATTATTTTGACTTACCTCCCTTGCCCTCATCACCTTCTCTTTCCCAAACTCCAAAATCCTTTACAGAGTACATTTCTCCTTCCTCACCTTCTCTAATTAACATTTCCTTCTCTTCTTGGCTTCAATGGGAAAAAAAAGTTGGGAGGGCAGGAGATTTTTGGTTTTGTTTTTTTTTTTAATCAAACAACTGCTACAAATTAAATTCACTAACCGAACTATACAAAGAGCTGAGAAATCTCAGGGGGAATGCTGAAAAGAAAAACAAACTACTAAGTGCCAGCTACAGGGAAAAGCCTGTGGGGATGTTTATGAGACTACTGCCCATAGGAAAGCTTGGAGGTGTTGATTCTCTAAGGGCAGCACGGCCTGGAGTCCCACAGTTTTGTACAATTCCTCCTGGATAGAAACAAAACCACTCAAACACAGAAACAGGGGGCTGGTCTCTGTCACTCTATGCCAAACTCAAAATGTTGAGGTATACATGATACAAGCAAGTTATTCTGTCCTCCACTTTTTGAACTTCTCTTTGCAAAAATACAGCTTTGGTACCATTTCCCTGCTGCTCTGACCTTTCTTTCCCAAACTTTGGCAGAAAACAACTAACTTGATCCTCTCCTACTTTGCTGCTGCCTATAGGAATCTGAATAGCTGCAATGAAAACCAAAAAGACTGGTCACTTCTCGCTATGCAGAAGAACGCAGACATCTCACTAAAGTAACAACAGTAGTATATTCTCAACCAGAGATTAACTCTGCAATCATAAAACTAGCTCCTGCTAGTTGATTTCTGTAGAAACTACCGATATGTGCATCATGTCTTTTCTATCTGCCCCAATGCACGTCTCAATCCTGTATCTAGACAAATTTTCAAGCATCGTGTGTCATTTCAATTATTTCTTCAAAATATGAAGTCATAATTTTAGCAATACTATTTAAGCTGAATGGTAACTGAATTTAAACAGTGTAGTAGTAAATGGCTAGATCTTTTTCACTATTGTCTGAGTGCAAGATATTCCAGAACAGAAAACTGCACACACTCTGAAATTTATTGGAAAGGATGACATGCAGAGAAGCCACAGTCATGTTGTTACGCCATCGGTTACCTTTAAAGCAGCGTACATTAAAATGAATATACATGTTGTAGAAAAATTTGCTATCTAAAGCATACTAACAAATATTTAATGCCTCAGCAAAAAAATATGTGCATGCATAAGTATGCCTAAATAGCGGGACAAAAGATCTTGATCTGGTAGGTACATATTTAGGCAATTTAAACAGTTATGTATCACCGTGCAAGATGGCAGGAATTGCTCAAATTACTACAGTCTTTAACCCAGACTGTGCTTAAATGTTTCTGTGGCCTGCTTAACATTCCAGGCATACTTCTGGCAAGGTAGCTCTGGCTGAGGTTCAAACTGTCCTTGTCCAACTTTCACTTACTATAAAAACATTGTTTAATATAGGAAAGTACACACAGAGACATATGTTTCTTATTTCGCAGACACCTAGAATACTGACACTTGTGTTCACCAACTCCGCGTGGAAAATTTTAGGCGAACGCTCTCAAGCGAGGCTGTATTTACCGGACAGTACACGCTACAGATAGTCCACACTTCCACCAGATTTAAGCTATGGCTCTTAAACAGTGCTCATAACGTAATTCTACTGAAATATGTAAACCTCGTCTGCATTTATTCACCCTAATTAAAATGAAAAGGCCTAGCCCAATGTCACCACGCACCGCCAGGCCCAGGACGTGGAAACGCTATCCCGAAACAACGCAGCAGCAGACGGGTAATTTGTAGCAGACGGCGTATTTGTCAAATTAACTGCAGGAATTTACCGGTTTGCTTACCTCCACGCAGCGTTATCTTTTATGAGGAGGTAATCTACCAAATTACTTCAGCATGCCTCCAGCCTGCTGCTGCCAATTAGTTCAGCCCGGCTAATAAATCAGGATGGCCAAGCCGTTCGGTTACAGCGGGGCTAGTCCAGTATTTGAGGAGGATAAACAGAGGCTGTACGTTCCTGTCCGCCCCGTCTGCCCCCACACAGAGACAGCACTTGGTCTGGGCACCCAGCACGGACAAAAAAGCCCTTAATTCCGGGGGGGTTTGATCTAATTTAACATCAACACTGTCGGCAAACTCGTCAGGCGCTGGGGTAGGGGTTCTGCCCCTCAGGTCTCCGCAGGCACCGCCGGAGGAGTGC